>NW_022279618.1:300000-561473 GCF_009193385.2 Nasonia vitripennis | reverse complement strand
AAATCTCAGGTGAGATCTCAGGTATCTCACGTGAGATCTCACGTGAGATCTCATGACAAAATCTCATCTGACCTAGTGCGTCAATTAACTAAGTCCGTCACTCAAAAAAATTCTAAGTTCATCTCGGAAAAAATTAATTTAAAGACCATTTTGTACGTGTTTCAGACGATTTTGAATCGTTCTAGATAGCTGCCAAATGTATGTTCAAAATATTTTTTTTTTAGAAAGATTTGCAAAATCCGACCAAGTCCTTAACCGAAAAAAGTTCTAAGTTCATGGGGAAAAAATAACTTTTAGAACCATGTTTTTTATGCGTTTCAGACGATTTTGAATCGTTCTAGATAGCTGCCAAATGTATGTTCAAAATATTTTTTTTAGAAAGATTTGCAAAATCCGACCAAGTCCCTCAACCGAAAAAAGTTCTAAGTTCATGGGGGAAAAATAACTTTTAGAACCATGTTTTTTATGCGTTTCAGACGATTTTGAATCGTTCTAGATAGCTGCCAAATGTATGTTCAAAATATTTTTTTTTAGAAAGATTTGCAAAATCCGACCAAGTCCCTCAACCGAAAAAATTCTAAGTTCATGGGGAAAAATTACTTTTAGAACCATGTTTATTATGCGTTTCAGACGATTTTGAATCGTTCTAGATAGCTGCAAATGTATGTTCCCAATTTTTATTTTTATAAAGAATCGCAAAATCAGACTAATTTCTTGAGCCGAAAAAATTCAAAGTGCAGGGGGGAAAATTACTTTTAGAACCATGTTTTTCCCGCGTTTCAGATGATCTTGTATCGTTCTAGACAAAAAAAGAATCATATAAGAAAAAAGTTTCATATGCAGAAATATTAAACAACTTTTATTTCATAACGTATAATTGTGTAATGTATTATTTTCATCTAACGTTGTTCATTCAAAAGAATTTTTTCTCCTGTTGTCTCTTATGTTAATACTTAATCTTCGTGTACTGTCTCTTATCATTACTCTCTTTACTTCGTCCTCCAAATTTTTGTAACGATCATCTGTATTGATGTAGTCTTTAACTAAGCCTGTAAACAGAAAGAAACTTTTTATATTTACTCTGTCGCACAGAAAATTTCACAAAAAGATAACACTTTTATATTGTTGCAAAAAATGAAAAATTAATTTTGCTTACTTAAATATAATTCCAATTCTTTGTGAGCACAATTTTACAGGACTTCGACCAGGAATGGAATTTTTTACTTTTGTTATGTCCAAGCAAATATTTTCAACTTTATTTTTCCACAAATATTTAGCCATCTCCCTGGTAAAGACAACAAGCCTTTTTTTTTGCTTAATTCCAACTATATTTTCCAGCGGTGCACCCTAGTCCTAAGTACACCTACATATTAATAATATAATATTTACTGAATAATATTGAAGTAAAATACACATGATTTAAGAAAAGTTATTACTTTATTATTTTCAACTATGGCATAGCGATCAAATCGTTCAGGTGTCGCTGTAAGAAAAAAACAAATTAATTAAATAATAGCGTACTTCCGGTGAGGGCAGAACAAAAAAGCACTTTTGTTCCTTTTCTTCTGTCGCTCGATAAACTGTATTTTAACTAAACTTAATAAATACTGCAAAATGTCTTTTTATGCATGTGTTATAAAATAATTGGTACCTGCAGGTGTAAGTAGATTATATTCTTGTATCGTTTGTATAGTTTTCGGCTTATATCTTTGTAACACAGGAAGTTTGCATCTTCTTCGCCCACTTCATCGTCATCCAAATCTACGGTAGTTTTGGATTAGTATTTAAACTATGTGTATCTAGGTATAAATCTAAATATTTATAATTTCTAGATTTTTGAAGACTAAGTAATAACCGCAAACTGGAATGTAATGAGCAAGCATCAATCCAAATTTTAAAAATTTAGATTTGTAAATTTTATTTTTTATTTTTGGTTACTAAATTTGAAATAGAACCACTTTTTGTCACGTATTTGTATATACAATATAAACAACAAAATTTTATTACCATCATCATTTTCATCCTCCACTTGTACTTGTGCATGCTGCTGTCTTACAGGCGATTGTGATCCAGATCGATTTCCATCCTTCAAGGGCATCGCCAGCATTAGAACGGTGGGGAGAGAGAGAGAGAACGGGATGGCGATTATTTCGTGACCCTACCCGTGACCGCGAGCTTGAACGAGACCGTGACTTTGACGTACACAGTGATTTTGACCTAGACCGTGACTTTGACCTAGACCGTGACTTAGACGTAGACCGTGACTTAGGCGTTAGACCGTGACTTAGACGTAGATCGGACTTAGACCTAGAGCGTGAATTACACCTGGACCGTGACTTAGAGCTAGACCGTGATTTGTCCTAGACCTGACTTAGAGCTAGACCGTGATTTTGACCTTGACCGTGAATTAGACCTAGACCGTGACTTTGACCTAGACCTCGACTTTGAGCTAGACCGTGACTTAGACCTTGACTTTGACTTCGATATAGAACGTGACTTTGACCTTGACTTTGACTTAGATCAGAACGTGACTTAGACGTTGACTTTGACTCAGATCTTGACTTTGACTTTGACCTTGTCTTTGACTTAGACCTAGAACGTGACTTTGACTTTGACCTTGTCTTTGACTTAGACCTAGAACGTGACTTAGACCTTGATTTGACGAAAATCTTGAGAGGTCGAAAGACACACCACCAACGATACTTGAAATTGACCTTGAACGTGACTTAGATCTAGATCGTGACTTAGACCTAGAGCGTGAATTACACCTGGACCGTGACTTAGAGCTAGACCGTGATTTTGTCCTAGACCGTGATTTTGACCTTGACCGTGAATTAGACCTAGACCGTGACTTTGACCTAGACCTCGACTTTGACCTAGACCGTGACTTTGAGCTAGACCGTGACTTAGACCTTGACTTTGACTTCGATATAGAACGTGACTTTGACCTTGACTTTGACTTAGATCTAGAACGTGACTTAGACGTTGACTTTGACTCAGATCTTGACTTTGACTTTGACCTTGTCTTTGACTTAGACCTAGAACGTGACTTTGACTTTGACCTTGTCTTTGACTTAGACCTAGAACGTGACTTAGACCTTGATTTTGACGAAAATCTTGAGAGGTCGAAAGACACACCACCAACGATACTTGAAATTGACCTTGAACGTGACTTAGATCTAGAACGTGACTTAGACCTAGAGCGTGACTTAGTGTTAGATTGTAACTTCGATCCAGACGGCGACTGTGATCTTGATTGTGACTTTGAAAGTGCCCGTAATCTTGACAGCGACTCCGTTCCTGGCGGCGACTGTGATCTTGATCGTGATTTCATTCTAGACGGTGACTGTAATCTTGACAGTGACTTAGACAATGACTGTGAGTTAGATTTAGACCGTGACTTAGACCTAGATCGCAACGTAGACTAGACCGTGACTTAGTCCTACACCGTGTCTTAGACCTCGACCGTGACTTAGACCTCGACGTGACTAGACCGTGACTTAGTCCTACACCGTGTCTTAACCTCGACCGTGACTTATACCTAGACCGTGACTTAGACCTCGACCGTGACTTAGACCTAAACCGTGACTTAAACCTAGACCGTGACTTTATTTTCGAATTCGATCGTGACTTTGGCGTAACATTTTGTGACAAGCAAGACTGTAACTTCGCTTTAGGTTTTATTGCAAGTAAGGAAGGTGAGGAGCAGTTGATTTTAGAAAAAGGTTCGAGTTGAAGGGACTTCTGTCTCGACAGTTTTAATGGAAGTGTAGAAAACCCAGATGACATTGAATCGTTTCGAGTAGGCATTTGTATTTAATGGTATCTTTTGTAAAACGATGCGTGGCTCCTTATTGTTTAGTAATTTCGTGGAATCACCATTGCACTACAACCCAGAATAAATAATTTGTATTATTTTTAAAACTATTTCATTTGCATTAAAAATAATTAAAAAAATATAAAAATATACGTATGTACGCTGCTAAAAAAAGTTAATAGAAGTTGATAGAAATCAATAAGATTTTTTCTCGACTTTGAGACTAACTTTTAAGACCATTTTTTGCATTAGAACTTGATAAAATGTGATAACATCGATTTAAGTCGATAAAATTCTATACGAAAAATCACACTTAAAAGCTATAGACTCAATCTTCTTAAACTTCCATCTATTTCTATTGAATTTTTTTCATATAGAATTTTATCGACTTATATCGATGTTATCGCCTTTTATAAAGTACTAATGCGAAAAATGGTATTAAAAGTTAGTCTCAAGTCGATAAAAAATCTTATTGATTTCTATCAACTTCTATTAACTTTGTTAGCAGGGTACACATTTATACTAAGGAAATTCTTTAATTTAAAATTCGATTTAAAAACCATTAATTTCTGTCTAAAAGTAATAACATTATTAAACATGCTAACATTCAATTGTATAAATTCTCATGTTTATTTACATTTACAGACGTTAAGAAGTTTTTAAAATAATTATAAGCCTTTGAATAGAAATTTTGATTACCCTAAACTAAGGTTTTCACACATTTCTGATATGCGCCTTTTTTTTATTACACCTTCATCGGTAGATTTATCATCATCATTTGCATCATCGAGACAAAGCTGCTTTCTTGTTTGTAATAAAATGCTCTTTTTGTACTTTTGGATAACATTACTGGAGTTAATAATATTTCCTTTACTTGTAGCAAGTTTACTCGATTGCTATAAATATAATATACAGTTTATTTAAACAATCATTTTATACAAAATAAACTACAATATTATATATTGCCTTTCATAGCATAAATATTTTATGTAATATATCACGTAAAATCGCTTGGGCGCTAACCTCAGCAGCAGGCCTTTTTCATTTTTTTTTACCTGTACAAGCAAGCGTTTTTTATATTTTTTTTTTAAAAATGGACATTTTGGTTATAATAGTTTATGACACGCCGTGGCCTAAACCTCGATTAGGTCACGCACGTGCAAAAATGCACTCAATAAATCTCGGTTTATTCACGTTATTTCATAAAATATCGTACGATACTCGCTTCGCTCGGGCGATATTGTCCCCACGAGGGTGAAACTACTCTACCACACTACTTTGCTTGTGCCGGGAACGATCCACTTTGCGCACTCGTATCGTAATATTAGTATATCGCAAAGTGAGATATCGCGTGAGTAAACGCGTGAGTAATCACGTGAGTGACGGGGTGTGTGTGGGGGGGGGGGGGGTGTAAATGTAGGAAATTGACAGCGACAATAGTTTGATAGCGATAAAAACACGCAGCAAAGGCCCACACACACACACACACACACACACATATATATGAAATTATTATTAAAAAAATATAGTTATATTAGTAAAATTCGGGAAATTTTTTTTCTAATTTTGACAATTAAAGCCGATTTAATGGCCATTTTTTGATTTAAAAAAAAAAAATATTTTTTCATTTTTTTTAAATATATAATTTATTTAATAAATATGTTAATAATGGTTCTACAACAGCTTATAATTTTCTATTTTCTCCCGCAAGATTTTCAAGATTGACCATTTCATTGAATTGTTATGATAAAAAAAGGTGCTAATTTTAAATAGAATCACATTTTCAAAAATAAATAGTCCAAGGTTTTGAAAAAAATCATGACAGTAAAGAATAATAAAAACCGAAAATCAAAAAAAAAAATTGGTTGGGTTATCTATGTCGTACAGCAATTTTCAGTGATTAATTTTTAAAATATCGACTTTTCCTATTAGCACCAAACGTATTTTAGATCATAGATAATAAATATATGTACTTGTTTTTTTTGGTTATTATAGCCATAAATAACATTAACATAAATACATACATCTTATAGTTCAAATTTCAAACATGAACTTAACGACGCCGAACATACTGTACACAAAAATACCCTACATGAACTTATTTTCGTACACGGAATAATTCTACAAAGATATTTTCTATATAAGAATTCCCTACACACATTTTGGTTATTTTTACTCCACTGCAAAATTCTACACAAGCGTATAACCTATTGTTATACCATTGTTACAATAATAGGTTATACGCTTCTGTAGAGTTTTGCAAGGCAATAAAAAATAACCATAAACGTGTGTAGGGAATTCTTATGTAGAAAATATCTATGTATAATTTTTCCGTGTAGGAGAATAAATTTTTGTAGGGTATTTTTGTGTACAGTATGTTCAGTGTCAACTTAACATTATCGTTACAATTACCCATTAATAAAAACATGAGAAGAATACAAAAACTTCAAAATTGACAAGCTTGGACCTATGTAACTCGATTAGCAATAATCTATCCTACAGAGAACCACCAATATACGCATGTGTTTAAACATAATAAAAAGTAATAATATAACTAGCAGGGTCAGCCGCTCCTAACGTCACTCCATTTATGTAAGGTATAAATATTTATAGCTTTAAGGAAAATTTGAAAAAAATTATATTATAATAATAACTACAAAGATATAAAAGGTTAGGCGAGTTTTTTTTTTCTGTGTATGTTAATATCACAATGTGATAATAGTACACAGATAGCAGCACGTGCCAGCAACTTTGTACGTTAAAATACTACTAACATTACAAATATTACAAATATTACTAATTTTGTATGTTAAAATTTTCTAGAATGTTTTAATATAGTTTTTCATTAGAAATATATTTTAGTATCAGAGCAGACTAAACGTTCGGAAGGCTGTGCCGGTTATATTTATTTAAATATTTTGCTCTTGTTTATCAATAAAATCTGAGCATGCGTAACAATATGTATAAATAGTGTGAAAAATTGGTTTTACTTCAAATTAGATGCGATATAGACAAAATAACGTCAACTGTATGTATAAGTAACTAAAAAATTTTAATTAAAATCAAATTAGATGCGATATAGACAAAATAACGTCAACTGTATGTATAAGTAACTAAAAAATTTTAACTTTTTGTGATAAAAACTTGTGCCTATGTTGACTTTATGTGTTTTAATTGAGGGGCACTGTTCACTTTCGTGTTCTGTGAGACGGGTCTGAAATTGTTACCCTTGTCAATGCTGTTGTTAAACACAAGGTTTTAAAAAGAAGATTTAAAAGAGATACGAATTAAAAAATTTTCCTGTAGACGATGTTTATGTATCAAGATGACTACTAAATGTTAAGTAATTGAGAAAAGATGTGGAAACCGAGAGGCTTCACGGCCCATGGGTACGTTAAGCCCTTTTATATAATAGAGGATTATAAAAATAATAACAATAATAAAGACTTACGGATATTTGTACTTCCTCCTCGACCGTACTTTCAGTTGATTCACAGCTTGTATCAATTTTTTTCTTTAATCGAAATCTTTTTTGCCTTTTATTAGCTGCTTCTAATGTCTTATCTTCAGATTCTGTAAGAAGATAAGTAGATATATAAGAAATTAAAATAGAATTAAATATATAAGTAGTTGCAATAAGGAATATGTATATGGGTCATTTGCAAAAAAATAAGATTTTTTTGGAGCCATAATTTGACTCAGAAGTATCCATTTTTTTGCAAATGACACATATCTTAAAATATACTAACCTCCTAGACTGATAATATGAGCTTTGTAAAATGAGCAACATTTATCTTCAATGTTACAGTTGCTTCCACACGACCTCCAATAAACTTGATAGACGTGACTCTCATCAAAATCTTGTGCATTAGATGGAGATATATGTTCTTTTTCCTTTTTAGATTTGTAGATAACATCAACTGGTTTACAATACCTTTTGTTTGGATCATCTTTTGTGATAATACATGCGTATTTTATTTTAGCCATCACTAAACTATTATTACGTAGTTTTTTTAAAACAGTAAAAATATATAATAATTTATATAAAATACTACTTCGTATAGTTTGCACATCACAAAAGATAAGTGATAACGCACACATGTATATATATATATATATATATACATCGTCGATCAAAGCAGAAAGATTATATAGACCATAGACTATAAACAATAGAGGGGATACCTCTTTTCTATTTTAAGCAACGAGAAGACGCGAAACGAGACAACTAACAAGGGAACGGAACGGACTGTAGATCTATACATGTTGATGTATATATACAAAAGTGAAAAGTTTAACTTTCTCTCTCTGTGAGTCGAATACACTGTCGCCGTAAGCGTCCTTCCTCCATGTAGTATATGCTCTAAGGTGTCAACACGCATGTAATCTATATGTATGCATATTATTTACTTAGATAATAATTGAAATAAATAGATTATTTTAAATAGTGATAAATAGTGCATAATGAAGAGGTATAAGCAATATTTATTTGATGGAGATCCAGCTATTATACCGCGTACAGCTGAACGCCATAATCTTGATCTGAATACATCAGATACTGAAGTGGTAAACAAAATTATATATTCTTAAAAGTAATGTTTTAATAGTATACATAATTTTGCAACTTTTAAAAATAATGATATTAAGAAGGCCTATTTATTTTTTTTTAAAACTTATTGACAAAATTTATGGATTTATCTAATTACAAAATTAAACATTTAATTTATATTTATACTATACATTGAAAAATTCATTGTTTGTTATTAATAATATTATTGCAGTTGAATACTAATATTACAATATTGAACGCACGTTTCTCAATTTTTGTGTACAGACTTGATCATTTCAGAATAATGTATGTACACAATTTATTAATTTGATGATAATTATTATTTAAAATCAGACAATGTACTGTAGTATAATTTTGTATGTTATATTTGCTTTTATTTCTATAAAAACTTATATTTATTTAAATATAAAGTGTAGTGTCCATCTACCTATCTGTCTTTGTTCGGTGCGTCATATTAAACTGTGTGGTATTTACAACTGATTAATAAAATTAATAGACATTATTCATATCACCATCATTATAGTCGAAATGTCTTGTTTAACATTTAACTAAACCTAATATGAACCTACTAGGACATTCATTGTGATTTATCGAGTACATTAGATTTCAAAATTTGCTTGGCATCGGTGTTTGGTCAAAATCTGAAATCAGCTAATGAAAATGATTACATGATAAATTTTATTTTAACTTATTTTTTAGCTTTTGGCATTTCCGAAAAGAGTACAGATCAATAACTTTTTATTTTATAGTTCAGAAGCTATTGGAAAAATTCAAAAGAATCTTAACCATTGGGTCGTACTTTTTAATTTTAAAAGATAAGAATTTTCTAATAGCATCTGATCTATATCTATACCAAGCAAGATTTAAAATTTGTATCTAGTGTGCTCGACAAGTCACGATGAATGAATTCTAATGGTTTCATTGTAATTTAAGTTTTGTTAAACAAGATATAATATTTTGCACTATTATCATGCTAATTTAAATAATATCTATTAATTTGTTTAACCAAATAACATGAAATAAATTTTGATGACTTAATTGCTTTAGTTAAGTGGAATGAAGTTCAGTGTACGCGATCACAAAAACTTTGTGAAGATTGAGAAGTAGGGCTGTTTTGAATAAAGCAAATTAGATTATTTATGAAATTGAATTAATTTATTAACTGGCATTATGATTAAATGTAGTTTATCGAGTTGTAAGCAAATCAATATGTGTGTGCCATCCTAACCTCCTAACCTCAAATTAGCCTGCCTCTACCTCTATAAGATAGTACATATCTTATATTCAGCTGATTATGAGCTCATAATTAGCTGATAATGTGCCAAAACGGCAGCTGATAATCAGGTGATAATTAGCTTAATATCCATAATTTTATTTAAACAAAAATTTTTTTTAATTTTGTAAAATAAAAAATTTTAAGCTCACAGTCAGAGTTTTGGTGTTATCATACGGATAGTAACACCTAAATAGGTCCTCATTATGTCAATTTTAGGGATTTTAATTATTTTATAAAGAACTTCAAATAAAAAAAAGAGGATCCAAATTTTTTGATAATAGCCCTGTTGGAAAAAGTTAATAGAAGTCGATAAGATGTCTTATCGACTTGAAAAGTGAATCTTAATGATAATTTTTGCATTAGGGCTTGATAAAATGCGATATAAGTCAATATAGGCCGATATAGGTAAATATTGTATTGTATATAGATATTGTAAAAAATTACAATTGATATCGATAATATTCAAGATGATCTTGAGTCTATTGATTTCAATTGTAATTTTTCGCATAGAGTTTTCATCGGCCTGTATCGATCTATATCGGCCTATATCGACTTATATCGCATTTTATCAAGCCCTAATGCAAAAAATGGCATTAAGATTCACTATTCAAGTCGATAAAAAATCTTATCGACTTGAATGGTGAATCTTATCGATTTCTATCGATTTCAATCGGCTTTTTCCAGCAGGAAGGGAACAGACATGATTTTTAAAATGTATTCTGAAATAAAGTTAAAGTTAAAACTTATACAAAAGTAGTAAGAAATCACGTGATTGTATCGATAAATTACTCACGTGAATACTCACTTGAGTACTCACGTGAGTATTTACGTAAGTATATAATCATGTGGCTACTCACGCGAGTAATCACTGGAGTACTCATGTGAGTATCCACGTGAGTAATCACAGGAGCACCCATGTGAGTACTCACGTAACTACTCACGTGAATTACTAAAAAAATTATTCGTCGCAAAATTCATGTTTACAATTTTTCCCTTCCCTGCTAAAAATAGTCAATAGGGGTCGATTAAATTTTTAATCGAATTTGAAGCTGAATCTTAATCACATTTTGTATTAGAACTCTATTAAAATCGATAGAATCGATAGGAATCAATAAAACTCTATACGAAAAATGACTATTAAAGTTAATAAACGCGAATCGTTGGTATTAACTATCGACTTTAATTGTTGCTTTTCGTATTAAATTTTATCGACTCCTATCAATTCTATCGATTTTAATCGAGTTCTAATACAAAAAGTGTGATTAAGATTCAGCTTAAAATTCGATTAAAAATTTAATCGATCCCTATTGACTATTTTTAGCAGGGTTATCATACAAAATAAAATGGCAATAAATATGCTTTACACTTTTAATGCTCACTCACTCAGTCACGATAATAAGTACCTTGAATTATGAAGAGTTGCAATAATGTATACTTATTAATTTTTTTTATTACTAACAAAATTAATCAATTATGTATTGAAAGTAGCAGGTAGAGACAGAAGAAAATGATTTAATGGATATAGAGCAGGATACTTTTATCAATACTGATGCTCAGTCTACAGTTATAGAGGTTAGTATTTGTTTATGTTCTAGAGCAAACTGTTTTTTAAAAACATTTACAAATTGAATTCAGATCATTAAAATTGTCAAAAAAGTTTAGTCACGCGATTAATCACGCAACTAATCATACATAAATTAGGCATCCTACTTCTAAATTTTTCGTTTTTAAAAATTTTGTATAATACAAAAATTATTGTAAGTAAATCACGTGAATAGTCGCGCGATTAATTGCGTGATTAATTGCGTGATTAATTGCGTGATTGGCTGCATCATTAATCAAGTGACTGATCTCGTGAATAATTCTCAATTATATAATCACGTGATTAACCATATGATCAATTGATTACTAATATCGCGTCATTTATCACGTGATAAGTCACGTGTTTATCACGTGATTTTTTTCAGTAGGGCAATTTGTACGAAGTAGAAAACGAATTTTGTAAAATGCAGTTTGCTATATACTTATCGTTCTAATAAATTTTTAACACGTCATATTCTTTAGGATATTAATGTAGAAAATATCTATGATGGAGACGTAGAAGATACAACGTACGGCACAACTGAATGGAATTGGAGAATCGAACTATCTAAAATAATTCTGAACAATGAATTGAATAATATATATGGCAAGATCGGTAATTTGAAGGAGTTTATTGAGCATAAAGCTTTTTTTGAAAAAATTTCAACAACAATGAACAAAAGTAGAGGAGAAATTTTTTTAATGATTTTGAAATTTAGTATTTCTAATGAGTTATCTTTCTCTGGCTTGATAAATTTATTCAAGCTCATTAATAGTATGTTTGAGACTCCTATATTACCAGATTCGCGACATATTATTGATAAACTTGTCAATCCGAAAGAGGGTGTGGAATATCACGTTGTTTGTCAGGAATGTTCAGTATATTTAGGAAAAATTGGAGATATACCATCTAGTAGTATTTGTAATGTCTGCAATTCTACAATTAATCTTAAGAATAATACCGATTCAACCTTTTTTACCTTAATAAACCCGGCACAACAAATTTCGGATCTTATAAGTAATCATGAGGATTATTTTTATTATGTAACGAATCAAAGAGTGCATAAGCAAGGGCATATTAGTGATGTTTATGATGGTAAAAAATATACTGAGTTCGTTAAATCGTTACCAAATGAAGAGAAAGATAATTATGTTACTGCAGTATTTAATACTGACGGAGCCCCGAAATTTAAGTGCTCTCAGTATTCTATTTGGCCACTGTATCTGATGATCAACGAACTACCGAAAGAAATTAGAACAAATAAACTAGTAGTATGCGGATTACTGTTTACTAATAAAAAACCAAACATGACAGTATTTTTAGATAAATTTGTAGATCTTGTTAATAAATGTCGAGTTCCTATTAAAATAAAAAATGAACAACGAACTCTGAAAATTTATGTACAGACATGTTGTGTTGATGCTGTTGCCCGAGCTCCCGTTCAAGGCTTAACTCAGTACAATGGTAAATATGGATGTAATTGGTGCTTACATCCCGGAGAATATCATGGAATTATGAAATATCCATTAATGAATGCACCAATAGAACTTCGAAATCACAATGATACTGTGTCTCTCATGTTAGAAGCGGTTCCGGGGAAACCCCCGGTCTTCGGAGTAAAGAACCCTTCACCTCTTATTAACCTACCGAAATTCGACATCATTGAAGGATTTACTCCCGATTATATGCATATGGCATTAGAAGGTGTTGCAAAGCAATTAACTTCTTATCATTTGGACGTTTTGAGCGACGATGTTATTAAAGCTCTTGATAACAAAATGAACATGATAACTATTCCTCAGCAAGCTTCTCGTTATTGTAGAAGATTAAGTTGTCGAAAAGATTGGAAGGCCCGGGAATGGGAAAATTTCGTCTTGTACTATAGTATTGTTATTTTTCCATCTATCTTGAGCAGAAAAGCTATGCAGCACTGGTTACTATTTGTTGAAGCCTTATATATATTATTGAAAGATAATATTCATATTGACGAATTAAATAAAGCTGACGAAATGTTACATCAATTTGTAGGTGAAGTCCAAGAAATATACAATGTGAAAGCCATGACATATAATGTACATATTTTGTTACATGCAAGCAAAAGTGTATTGAATTGGGGACCTCTGTGGACGAATTCCACGTTTAGCTTCGAATCGGCTAATCAGCACCTCTTAAAAGCTATTAAGTGTGCTAAAGGTGTATCGCATCAAGTTGCAAGGTTCATAAACGTCTGCCACAGTTGTTCCGTAGTAGAAGAAAAAGTTATTCATCAAGCTGACGATGATGTTGTAAAATATTGTAATGATATTCTATTAAGAAATGTCCAAAATGTTCATTTATCTAATAGTAACATATTATATTTTAATCGATATAAAGCAGATGATAAACTGTTGCATTTATTACACTTATCTACACATTCTACTGAATTCTTCTATAAAATGGTTAAAAATCATTGTCTGTATGAATCACATCTGATATCAAAAACTCGTTCAAACAACTCATTTGCATTGCTGAAGGACGGGCAATTTATACGTATTGTTGCCTTTATAGATGATATCTCTGATGGTATTGAATTAACAGTATGCAATTATGTACAGACTAAAAACTGTTTTACAAGGGCCTACAAAGCATGTCAAGTAATAGAAAGAATTCACGAGGAAAATATAGCTATACCCACTAGTAGCATCGAGAAAATAGTAGTTTATATGAATGTAGACAAGATGTACTTATGTCCTATGCCAAACTTATTACATTACTGAATAAATATGTAATATTCTAAATATTTTGATACACTACTATGCATATTGTTATAATAAAAGATTCATTAAAGTAATTCTTAGAGTAATTATGTTTTCAAATTTATTATATTGTTGTATGGGACACAACCAACATTCGTTCAAAGTAAGTATGACTAATAAAAATCATTAATTATAATTTCTTTTGTTCACGCAATAATCAACCGAGATTTACATTCATAAAACTATAACAGCTGCGTTAATATTTTCTACATTTGGCAGCTATCTAGAACGATTCAACATCATCTGAAACGCATAAAAATCATGGTTCTAAAAGCAATTGTTTCTCCCATGAACTTAGAACTTTTTTCGGTTGAGGGACTTGGTCGGATTTTGCAAATCTTTCTAAAAAAAAATATTTTGAACATACATTTGGCAGCTATCTAGAACGATTCAAAATCGTCTGAAACGCATAAAAAACATGGTTCTAAAAGTTATTTTTTCCCCCATGAACTTAGAACTTTTTTCGGTTGAGGGACTTGGTCGGATTTTGCAAATCTTTCTAAAAAAAAATATTTTGAACATACATTTGGCAGCTATCTAGAACGATTCAAAATCGTCTGAAACGCATAAAAAACATGGTTCTAAAAGTTATTTTTTCCCCCATGAACTTAGAACTTTTTTCGGTTGAGGGACTTGGTCGGATTTTGCAAATCTTTCTAAAAAAAAAATATTTTGAACATACATTTGGCAGCTATCTAGAACGATTCAAAATCGTCTGAAACGCATAAAAAACATGGTTCTAAAAGTTATTTTTTCCCCCATGAACTTAGAACTTTTTTCGGTTGAGGGACTTGGTCGGATTTTGCAAATCTTTCTAAAAAAAAATATTTTGAACATACATTTGGCAGCTATCTAGAACGATTCAAAATCGTCTGAAACGCATAAAAAACATGGTTCTAAAAGTTATTTTTTCCCCCATGAACTTAGAACTTTTTTCGGTTGAGGGACTTGGTCGGATTTTGCAAATCTTTCTAAAAAAAATATTTTGAACATACATTTGGCAGCTATCTAGAACGATTCAAAATCGTCTGAAATGCATACAAAACATGGTTCTAAAAGTTATTTTTTCCCCCATGAACTTAGAACTTTTTTCGGTTGAGGGACTTGGTCGGATTTTGCAAATCTTTCTAAAATAAAAATATTTTGAACATACATTTGGCAACTATCTAGAACGATTCAAAATCGTCTGAAACGCATAAAAAACATGGTTCTAAAAGTTATTTTTTCCCCCATGAACTTAGAACTTTTTTCGGTTAAGGACTTGGTCGGATTTTGCAAATCTTTATAAAAAAAATAATTTGGAACATACATTTGGCAGCTATCTAGAACGATTCAAAATCGTCTGAAACACGTACAAAAATGGTCTTTAAATTAATTTTTTCCGAGATGAACTTAGAATTTTTTTGAGTGACGGACTTAGTTAATTGACGCACTAGGTCAGATGAGATTTTGTCATGAGATCTCACGTGAGATCTCACGTGAGATCTCACCTGAGATCTCACCTGAGATTTGTCAATAGGGGGGAGGAAATTTCCTGCTAAAAATGTCCTATTGAAATCAATTTAAACCAATTTAGCATGTGATTGGTTTTAATCTGGTTTTCTAATCGAGTATTAACGCATTAAAACTAATATAATCGATTAAGTCCTATTAAGACCAATTATAAAGTTTAATCGGTTTTAATCGAATTTTATTCCCAGCTGAAAATAATCATATAAGAATCATATAAGCACTCATATGAGAATCATATGATACTTCGACCGAATTCTCGCATATGATTTTCATATGATTCTCGTATGATAAACCGTAAGTTTTCATAAAAATTAATAATCATACTACTTATTTCTACGGCGCTTTGACGTTTATTTGATTTTTTTTAGTACTACTGCTTAGTCTAGGCGCCATAGGGAGGTCCCCGTGGCCGATTGAGGTCCTCTAATTCACCGAACTTTTTCTTATGTATTTTGACCCGCTGATTACGATTTTCGAAGGTGATAAGCTTGAAAATGGTCCCTTTAAAAGTTATAAACAATTTAATTGTTTAAATCGCTATAAAATGGAAACGATTGATGGTATTTGAATTCCAAGTTGTTTACGCGATACGGCTCCTTCTTGAAAAGTCAAAAAATCATTATTAGAACTTAAAATATTGCAAATTTAGTGCAAAAAGGCCCCCCACCACTATCTGCCCCCATATCTTGGCTTCCCAGAGAGGTAAAACAGCAAGTTCCAGGCCAGCACTATATCTTTTCTTATGTTTTTTGACCCACTGATTACGAATCGCGAGGCCGATATATATAACGGATTTTTAAAACATTTTATGATAATATATTAATCGTTTTTTATACCATTTTAATCGTTATTGTAATACAAAATATATATTTATAATATATTTGTATGCTGAACTGATACAATACATTCTAATACCTAATAAAGCCAAAATTACGGTACACAAACGACTATCAAAAGCGATTACGGTTTTTGAAATCGTTTTTGATCTTTGAATATTAGCAGGGTACTTGATAAATAAATTTTTTTTTATTATCTAATAAAATTGTTTTCTTTATTTTATCAAATAACAGCAGATAGTCTATACACGTAAATGATATATTACTAAGAGTCATATATGATCTGCAAGTTATCATTATTAAGACAAGTAAAAATGACTCAGTGAGTAAGATAATAGATTGTGAAGTTGAGGACCAGGGTTCAAGTCACGGTTAGGGCAAAGTTTTTGTTCACTATTTTCGGTCAATTTGTTTGGATTAGCATCAACAAATATATATTTTTCATAACAGCGTGCGCGGAGCTCGACTTTAGAGTCATTTGTTTTGGCGCTAAAGTCATCGACTTAGGCACGCTCTCTCACAGCGTACGCGGGAACATTTGAAGCGTGCGTGGGAAAACCTATCCTGTCGCTGTCATTTGTTTTACATATGTATGATTGCGAAATTCTGTATCATTAGTGCTTGACGTCTTGTTTATAACCTATTGGTACCTAACCGAAAAGTAAACATGAGTGATAACAGTTCTTGTGATACAGACGATATATCCGATTATGGAAATGAAATTCCACCCGAAATCGCTGCAGCAGCTAAAGAAGTAACTTTAGATTTATTGCCGGACAAATCAAAACGTCTATATGTTACAACAATTTTAAGTCTTGGCGTTCAACAAAAAAAAACCACAATGTTCGTTGAAGAGATATTTTTAGCTTATTTCAAAGAATTGACAATGACACTTTCTCCTCCGACACTATGGAACCGTTATTCAATGTTGAAGACTACCATAAAAACTTTTGATCATATTGATGATATAAGCCAATCTCATCAACTTTTAGCTTACATCAACAAAAAATGCTAAATATTCGAAAAAAAATCCAAGACTTTCACTGCGGAAAACGTTAGTAGATTTTGTAATGATGCTCCGGACGAAGCATATTTAGTGAAAAAAGTAATTTATTTATAAAAAATTTTAAATTGTATTTCATTTTTCAACAATTTACGAGAATTGATTTCGTTGTAGGTTGTTCTTATTTTTGGAATTCTCGGTGCCTTGAGAAGAGGAGAATTAACTAATATAACAACCGATGACATTGAAGATGATTCGACGAGATTATTAATAAAAATTCCAGTAACGAAGAATAATGTCCCTCGTTCTTTTGCAGTTCGTGGAGAATTCTTCAAATATGTAAAAATTACATGAATCTTAGACCAACTGAAATGGATAAACACAAAAGATTCTTCATACATTATATAGACGGAAAATGCACACGACAGCCGATTGGTCTCAATACAATAGGTCAAATGCCAAAGCAAATAGCTGATTGGTTAAAATTACCAAATCCTCAATTATACACTGGTCATAGTTTCCGAAGAACTTCAGCAACTTTGCTAGTCGATGGAGGAGGTAATCTTACTGACTTAAAAAGACATGGCGGTTGGAAATCGTCTACAGTAGCTGAGGGCTACATTAATGAATCTATGAATCATAAGGAACAAATTCATAAAAAAATAACTAAATTGATCGTCCTAAAACCTACTGAAGTTGTAGTGGCAGATAACCATATACCGTATTGTGACAATCAAGTAGCATCTACTTCTGGAGCAGAAATTACAGTTGATCAACCCAAAAAATCTGTAACAGTTTTGTTAAAAAGAACCAGATTTGATTCAGAAGGTCGAGATGATGATAATGAACCACACGCTGAGGATGAATTTTATCGATTAACCGAAACACAGCAAGCTACATGTGGTTCACCGTTGAAAAAACGTAGACAAAACAGTGATGAAAAAAGCGAACAATCATTTACTATTGAAAGCATCGACAAAAATATTTCTTTTCATTTTAATAATTGTAATGTTACAATTAATGTACATAATCATGATAATTAACTACAATGTACGATACACTATATTTGTGTTTTAGTTTAATATTTTTTGATAAAAGATGTAATAATTTTCTATTAAAAATAATTCATTTTTAAATTTGCAAAAATATTTTAGTTTAGTATAATTACACTCGTATATAGCGACAATGTGTGATTTAACGAACTTTTTGTATGAATAAGCTTTCACAGGAGCGTGGCCTATTTCGCATTATGAAATAAATTTAATTTGTATAATATACTAATTTAGTATAATGTCGAACTCCGCGACACTTGTTATGAAAAATAGTATACGCAACTCGTGCGAGGGAAACACGACTTACGCACGCGTGGTAGTTCGCGCCCGAGCGAAGCGAGCGAACTACCACGCGTGCGTAAATCGCGTTCCCCTCGCACTAGTTGCGTAATGTACTATTTCAATTTCTATCTGAAAGTATACGTATGAACTATACAAAGTTAAAAATCTAACATATTTTTAGGTAAAGGTAGCATAGAATTTCAAGGCTTACAACAGCAAAAATAGCTCAGGCAGTAAGATAAAGGATTTTAAAGTTGAGGGCCTGGGTTCAATCCTCGGTTAAGGCAAAGCTTTTTTTCATTTTTTTGTGTTCAATTTATTTGAATTAGCAACAAATATATTTTTCATAATTTTTCAGTAAAAATAAAATAATTTAATTTATTTTAATTAAATCAAATACTTTAATTTTATGAGTGATTTCTGACGTGATTTTGAAGGTGATTCATCACGTGAGAAATTACGCCAAATTGTCACGTAATACAACACGTGAGAATTCAAGTAATCTATCCCATGATAAATCCTATGATAAATCACGTGATTTTTCTCGCCAGGGCAGCTGATAATCTGCTGATAATCGTGTCAAAACGTCAGCTGATTATCAGGTGATATTAGCTCAATATTTTTATTTAAGCTGATATAGTTACAAATATGCGTTTATATGAGATAAAAATCCTAATGATATTTAATTGATTATCAGATGATGATCATAAAAAATTTTTTAACCTTCAGTATATTTTTTCGAGGTTGTTTTAAGTTAATAAAATTTATAAAATTCACATAATGAGGGCCAATACGGTTTTACCATCCGGATGATAAATCAAAATACTGGCTGTGAGCTACAAAATTTTTAATTTTTAATTATTTAATTAAAACTTCGAAAAAATATACTGAGGGTTAAACAATTTTTAATGATTATCACCTGATAATTAGCTGATTATCATTAGCATTTTATCTCATATAAACGCATATTTGTAACTATTACCTTTAATAAAAATATTAAGCTGATATCACGTGATAATCAGTTGACGTTTTGACACGATTATCAGCAGATTATCCGCTGATAATCAGCTGATTGCAATCTCTTTTTTTTTAGTAGGGTTAGTTTATTTTATTAAAACATATTAATTGTAATCGAGTAATAATAAATAGAACATACAAGGACGTGTATATTATAATGACGATTTGAATCTAAAGATATCGAAGACCACGATGGGTATGCAGTGGTATGTTATGTTCTAAGCTATTGAAAGCTGTCACCGGAGGCCTAGATGCAGCTTCTTGCCTTATTTGGAGCGTTTAATGCATGTGCCGTTGTGGGGAGGGCCAATCAGAAAACCAGAGTAAAATTCCTCTCCTCTAGTACATTGAGTCCCCTTGTGCTCTTCTCCTGTCAAACTCGCCTCTGATATACCTTCCTTGTCTGCAGGCTCATAGAAGCTTCTTCTATGCATTTTGAACCGACTTGCGCGGTATCCTCTTTGGCGGCTCCTCGAGCTTCCAGAGCGCGTGACTTATGTTCCCCTTCATTGCACGTACATCGCTTTCGGGTATGTGTGGTCCATGATGTACTTATTTTTTCTTCTTATTTTTCTCTCTACTTGTGCTGTGTTGTATTTGTTATATTTTGTAGCGGCTCGGTTTTAGTATCGATGTGTTCTGCTTAGTCTCCTGCCGTAGAGTCGTAATGTGTGCGTGCATATTGGTGTGCTTCGCTTGGTCTCTTGCCTCTGCTGTAGAACCGAAATGTGTGCGTGCGTATCGGTGTGCTTCGCTTGGTCTCTTGCCGTAGAGTCGTAAGATGTGCGTGTATATCGGTATGTCTTTACATTATTATGTTTTTGTTCTAATTTATCATTATTGTCTTACGTGAGTCTACTATTATTATTGATTTCTTAACTGATTTTACTTGTCAACATTCGAATTTAATTTTGTTTTTATTCTTACTTCGCCTTACGTTGTCGTTCCTTGTTCTTATCTATTTCATTAATTATTTAATGTGTCAATTACTATCGGTTTCGTATTTAGGGTCTGTTTAATGATAATTTGATAGTATCCCGATTCCAAGTGTAGTGTTATACTTTGTGCTATCGAGAGCGTATTTTACTATACACTGCATTCTAGTGGGAAGGGTGTTGATTGATTTGCTTATAATAATTAACCTTACTTGTTTTCAATGTATTAAAATGCGAAAGAAAGTGAGCATTTCACACCTTCCCCCTAGGGTGAGCGTTCTGAGGTGAGCCTCTGACGCTCACAATTAATTTTTGTGAATTTCGTTTCTTAATCTTATTTCCCTATTTTGCGAGCGTTTACATTATTTCTTAATATCTATATAACATGCTTTATTATTATGGAATTGTATTATTTTCTTTATTAACATATTTTCTTGTATTCTCTTTGCATATATATTTTGGTTGACATTTTACATCTGGTATCCTTAATTTTAGTAATCCGTATTTGTTTGTGAATGAGGTAATCATCATTTGTTTCGACAATACTTCTATAGATACTGACGTTACTTAATATTCTATTGCTTGATAGCAAAAAAAAAATTGGTAATACATTTGGTTTCGATTACAATGGTTAATTAATATACTTATTTTTCTTGATTTTATTCTGTTTTGGTTTTTCTAGATTTAATTTTTAATAATTGTCATGTAACTGCATATAATATGGCTATAATGTAAGCAACTTTTTTCAATTTTAATTCAATAATAGTTTTGATTTTATATACTCTTTTATAATGGTCCCTGTACTTTATCGGGAATGTGCATTTAACAATGAGATCGTTGTTTTTAATATTATAATAGTATCTTATATAATTAATGTAATTTAATTATCTTTGCAAAAAACACTTTTTTTTAAATTTTATTTTTTATGTTAGTACATGATTCTTTTAGTATTACTATGTAGCCTCATCGATTATGTAATACTTAATATTTAGTAATACTTGTCAATATAATTTATTAATTCTTTTCTATAACTAATACATGCAAAGGATCATGTTCCCTTTTTCAATGTTACGTCTTTGGTCCTACTAGAAATTTAATATTCCTTTTGCAATCAAATAGTTTGTTAATTAACTCGAACGTAACATGATAGAGATAGAAAAAAGGATCTCGATCCCCTCTTAAAATATATCTTGTTGTTAATCTCTAGTTACTTTTTTATTGTTTTGAAGTCTTGATCTGGAACGTTATAGTGGTGTATGAAGTCGGCTCAAGAATACCCTCGTGGCTGTTTCCTTGATGAATTAGTTCTTGTTGAATGTTCAGAATAGTCAACTTCTCGTTTGTTGTTCAGCTAATTATACGATGGTTCTGCACGCGATGTCTAATTCTTCTTATATCAATAATATTCTTATATCAATAATCATCTACTTTTAATCGTACTTCTATATATTCATTTATTTTATCTCTTCTTGCAATAATAGTTCGGATAATATTTTATCTAAATTTCGTTGAAATCGTCATATAACGGTTCTTAATTCTTCCGAGTGGTCGGGTTAGATATAATTGTATGTTTTTTTTTCTTTTCTTATACGTTCAATGGAATCGTCAAGTCGTTTCCTCTTTAAGAGTTTACATGAATCATATGTTAGATTGTTTGTTTGCATATGTAACATTCTTCTAATTTAATGGCACTCTCTGATTAAGTGAGAACAAGGAAGAAAAAATCTTGGCTTCCTTTCTGAAACATATTTTACAATCCAGTGGTTTCATTACTACAATATCTGATTTATCCGATTTAGAATATTGATCATGGCAATGTAGACTCTCTGGTGGTGGTTCTTTATTAAAGTTTACTATTGTACATACTTTTTCTATGAATTCTTCTCCTTTTCGGGTTCTTAGATAATTACCCACGTGAAAATATTATATGAGATCTCATGTAGATCTCATATAGATCTCATATAGATCTCATATAGATCTCATATGACTGAAATTCGTACTGAGATCTATATGAGATTTATATGAGATGTATATGAGATCTACGTGAGATCACATATGAGATTTTATATGCGATCTCATATAGATGTCGTGGAGATCTTAGTACGAATTTCAGTCATATGAGATTATTGTTGTAATAAAAAGAAGTTTCAATACTGCTCATGCGTGCACAGTAGGCGCGAAAGTATTTAAGAGTCCGTGCGAGAGCAAGAGAGACCGCGATCGAACTGTATATCCGTCTCTGCCAACTTCACGTGAGTACATATAGTCCTGCTTTGCTTTACTCATTTTTCTCTGCACTCTTACTGCCGCACGTTGCCTTCGGGCCTATTCTTTTGTAGTCTGTTGCATGCGCTATTCTGCAACCTTCATTGTGACATATTATTCACTGGAGGCTGCAATCTACTACTCTGCTTTTTTTCCTGCTACAACATCTGTCGCTGAAACATAACCTGCAAACACACACGGCTTTTCTCCTCGCTGCACGGCGTCTCTCTTTCCTCCGTCAGCGTCGCTACCATCAAAAACAGTCGATAACTTACCACCAGCTATTATCCTCCAACATACTCTACTTTATCGACTGTCAGTAAGTTATCGACAGTGACATAACCTCGTCCAGAATGAGCGGAATTGGTGGAAAAAGTGCCGAAACACCTGTTATGTGTGCTCAATGCAACAAAGCAGCCAGGGGAAGAATGAAGACATGCGAGTTGTGCAATGACCATTTCCACACCATATGTGTCTCATTTCGGTCCATAATGGTGGGGAATGATGCCACACTCGTCTGTGCTGCCTGTGCAGCAGAATATACAGACGTCGGCACGCCCAAGACCACGCAGACGAGGGCAAGGGCAGCGGCAGCGACAGCGGCAACGGCAAGCACATCCACCAAGGGCACTCCTTTAACAGGTGTGCCCAAGAAGAATAGGTCTGCGCCTCCATCTCTTGCCGGCTCCAGAGCGCAGTCGCCGGCGAGGACACAGGCGTCAATCGAGGCGTCCCTCAAGGACATCATTGCGGCACTGGATGATATCAAGCGGGTCCAAAATGAGGCCCTTCAGGCGCAAAACACCGTGTCTGAACGGGTCTCAAAAATCGAGAAGCGACTTGGCCCGCTTGAGAAACGCCTCAAAGCCCTTGACGACTTGCCTGCGCTCAACACTCGGCTAAGTAAAGCCGAGTCCTCCATCTCTGAGCTGCAGGCACAAATTCAACAAATTCAACAGCTGTCGTCAAGGAGCCCTGTAGAGCAGCAGAACAACAGCATTGCGCCGGCCTCGGAGGAGCTCAATACCATCCGCAGCGAGCTGGCCGATTTAAAGAGGAAGCAGGAGCGTACTTCCAACAACGTGGTGGTGATCACCGGCCTGGGCTACACCCAGGAGACATCACTGCAGCTCCTGGCCTACTCGGTCCTGGCTGCACTGGATCCCACGGTCCTGAAGCGGGATGTGGCGTCCGTCAGGATCATGGGGAGACTGGACACAACGAACATCAGTGCGCCGGGTGACAGCAGACTTCCACCACTTGCTGTCACCCTCTCTTCCAGTGCACTGGCCCGCTCCATCATAGTGGCCAAAGCCAGGAAGCGCAAACTTCACACTAGTGAACTGGATGCTGCGCTACTGGAGGAAGCGAGAGCTCTCTGTCCAGACCATCAGGGACTCATCAATATAAATGAGCTGCTTCCTCCAGATATTCACAAGCTGCGAATCAGGGCAAGGCTGGAGGCAAAGAGGAGGAAAGGATGCCGCTCTTTTGTGAGGGATGGTAGGATCCTCATCCGTTCTGGCGAAGACAATGAACGGGCCACCATCATCACTACAGAGGCTGATCTGGAAGATTTTTTAGCACGAACACCGCCAATAGCCAACACGGACACCACACATTAAAACACTTACACATCATTCCACCAAAACCACCGTCTAAAACATCAAACACATCCACATCTACATCTAAAGCGTCTCTGTCTGGGGGTCTCAGGGTCTGTCATCTCAATGCGAACTCCCTTACGGGTCACATTGAGATGATCAGGTTCTTCTTGTCCACTCGTTCCCCCTTCCACGTAGTGGCTGTGACCGAGACCTGGCTAAGCGACAAGATATCGTCCATCCCTTCACTGGACGATTACACTCTTTACAGACGGGACAGAAACAGGAACGGTGGAGGTGTGGCTCTCTACATCCATCACTCACTGACAGCTTGTATCATCTCGTCATCTGATGGTGAATGGTCGGGCAAACCAGGTAAGCCGGAGTATCTTTTCTGTGAAATCACAGCTAAGGGAATATCGCCCATCTTCGTGGGGGTTGTGTATCGCCCTCCTCATTCTCCCTTTATCCAGGGATCTAACTTTATTGAGCAACTAACAACACACATGCACAACTACTCCACGAAGGTCATCATGGGTGATTTCAATGCTGACCAACTTTCCTCGTCTGAAGACGCCAATTTCATCAAGGCTTTCATCGACGAGAACTCCCTTATTTCTGTGCCATATGGTGCAACTCATCATAGACAAGACTCTGACACCTGGCTTGACCTTTGCTTAATCGATGAGCAGGATCGCCTGCTCTCATACTGGAAGACTGACACACCTTTCATTAATGGACATGACCTTATTACAGCCACACTCGACGTACAGATTCCACGCTACGTACCTAATACCTACACTTACAGAAACTACAAAGGAATCTGTGCTGAGAAGCTAAGGGACTTCCTTAGCGCATGCGACTGGTCATCCTTCACCACACCATCACTTGACGAATGCATCACCATCCTCAACGAAAACATCACAAAAGCCATAAATCATCTCGCCCCATTAAAGACTGTGACACCTGGACGTAAACGTCACCCGTGGTTCACCGCGGCTCTTCGTGACCTTTTAACTGAAAGGAATAGGCTCTACAGGCGTTTTCGCAGAAGTCGTCTACCTTGGGATCTATACTTTTATAGAATCGCAAGGGATGCCGCTCATCAACGGGTCGAGGAAGCCAGGCTGAATTACTATTATTCACGCTTGTCTACTCTAACCGACGTTGCAGAGATATGGAGAGAACTTGAAAATCTTGGCATTACCACCTCTAAATCTTCTCCACCTGCTCGGTTCTCTCCAGATGCTCTCAACGAACACTTCAGTTCCATCTCAAATGACCCTCAAGCTCCATCTGTCGAGGAGTATCTGCGGACCCTCGAGAGTCTAGACCTCCCTGAACACTTTATCTTCAGGGCCATCACAGAATCGGACGTGTTAGCTGCAGTTTCACATTTCAATACCCAGGCCAGGGGAAGCGATGGCATCCCACAGGTTGTAATCTCTAAAGCACTACCAATACTCACTCCTTTAATCTGTCAAATTTTCAACCTGTCTTTGAGTGAGGCATGCTTTCCCTCTGCCTGGAAATCATCGCTCGTAAGAGCATTAAACAAGATCAACTCTCCTACAGCTGTAACTGACTACCGACCGATTTCCCTACTTTGCTTTCTATCCAAGGCGCTGGAGTGGCTGGTGCACAATCAAATCTCTGAATACCTTGAAACTAGACTCTATCTTGATAGTTTCCAAACTGGTTTTCGCACTGGCCACAGCACGCAGTCCGGCTTGATTAAGCTGACTGATGATGTCAGGCTTGGAATGGACAGGAAGAAGGTCACCCTTCTGCTTCTTTTTGATTTTAGCAAGGCGTTTGATACAGTGTGTCACGTCAGGCTACTCAGAAAGCTACCCTCCTTCGGCTTCTCCAAGCAGGTTATCCGCTGGCTTGCATCTTACCTTTCTGGTAGAGAACAGGCCGTCATTGGTGACAACAACGAACTCTCTACATTCCTACCACTAAACACCGGTGTCCCACAGGGGTCAGTCTTGGGCCCCTTATTGTTCGCGTTATACATCAATGACATTGGCCTCTGCCTTGACTCAGATGTATCCCATCTAGTCTACGCGGATGATCTGCAAATCTACTGTCAATGCCCCCTTGAGGAGCTCGATTCCTGTTCTGACAAGATGAGTGCTAACGCCGAGAGGATAATGGGCTGGGCAGCACTAAACAGACTTAAGCTGAATGTTAGTAAGACTAAGGCGATCGTCCTGGGCTCACCCTACTATATCAATGCTCTACCTTCTACTGCTAACACCTATATAAATATAGGGGGGGCCCAGGTCAACTTTGAATCATCTGTGCGCAACCTGGGGCTGGTGCTTGACTCAAAACTTACGTGGAAAGAGCACGTTACACAAACTTGTAAACGTGCTCACTCTTTAATGTATCGGCTATATTTCTTTCGGAAGAGCACTAGCCTCAGGTTGCGCCAACATTTGGTGCAAGCACTCCTATTTCCCCTCATCGACTACTGCTCACTTGTTTACTGCGACCTGACTCAAGAGCTTGACTTAAAACTGCAGAGGCTTGTCAATACGGGAATCCGATACATCTATGGTGTAAAGAGGGACGAGCACATCTCCCCTTACAGGCGTGAGTTGCAATGGCTCACCACCGCCGGACGTAGGAAGTACTTCATGGCCTGTTTTCTTAGAAAAATTTTCAACACCTCAATACCAGCTTATCTACTAGCCTATTTTGACTTCCACGTCGCACTCAGGCCTGTCAGGGGCGAGGTGACTCCACTGGACATCCCGTCCTTCAAGACGGAGACGCTGAGGAATTCATTTTTCATCAGCGCCTCCTACCTCTGGAACAGCCTTCCATCTCAACTTCGCGACACACTATCCATATCACACTTCAAACAAGCAGCCAAAAATTATTTCTTTAATTTGGAAAACACATAAACATCGCACAAACATACACACATTCTCATTCATCTCATTTCACTTCATTCCATTACACACTCTTCACACGCACTAGCACCCTTACACAAAATTTTTATTCTTTTTATAATATACTATAATTTGTTATATGTACAACAAAATGTACAAAAATAAAGAGCAATTAATCTAATCTAATCTCTCTTTCACAGCGCGTCTATTGCTGTCTCTTTCTTATCGCGCGTATATGCTCGGGGACCGCCGAAGCGATAGTAGATAGTCACGAGCCTTTGCCGAGGTAGGACAGCTATCGAAGCATTTCTAGAAGAGAATAAACCTCATACTACTGCACACAACTAGACTGGATTTTCTTTGTCCACACCACAACGTCCTCACCAGAATTCCACAATAATAGGTTATGGGCCCAGGACAAGAGGTTGAAAGAAAGAAAAAAAAAAAAAAAAAACGAAGAGGGGAAATGGCAACTGACGCGATAACACGAAACGTCGTTAAGTTCGATGAGAAGAATTTTCAGCAGTGGAAGTTCCTAATCACTGCTGCACTCCAAGCAAACGACCTGCTGGAGGTCACCAACGGCGAAAGCAAAAGACCAGGCGAAGCAGCTAGGGGTGCCGCTCCGGAAGCAGTAAGAGAAACTGAACAAGCAATAAAAGCTTGGATAAAAAATGACGCCAAAGCCAGGTATCTGATAACTGCAGCCATGGAGCCGGAGCAAATGGTAAGCTTACTGACTTGCGAAACCTCGAAGGAAATGTGGGATAGACTTTTGACTATCCACGAGCAAAAGTCGGCGTCTCACAAGCTCTTAGTGAGCCAGAGATTTCACGAGTACCGGATGAACCCGAAGGATACGGTGGTACAACATGTGTCGAAGGTACAAAATCTGGCGAGCCAACTGCTTGACTTGGGAGAAAACATCCCGGACATCGTCGTCATTTCGAAGATAATCGCCAGCTTGCCAACCAAGTATCGACACTTCAGGTCGGCGTGGAGTAGCGTTGCTCCGGAACGACAAACTATCGAGTACCTGCAGGAGAGATTAGTAGAAGAGGAAAGTTATAGAGATGCCGAGGACGAAGAATCGTCAGCTCTAGCTGTAACTACGAGAAGGGCAGACAAAGGTGAAATCTCATCAAAACAAAACAGAGAGAAGAAACCACGTAAGTCGAAGAAGAATATTAAATGTTATGTATGTCATGAGAAGGGACATTACGCGCGTGAATGCCCAAGCAGATCGAAGCCGAACAACAGAGAACAGAGTGAAAACATAGCTCTGATAGCGGCACTCGATTCGTCAACAAACCGCGAGAAAGGTGAAATAGCTAAAGCCAACGCAGATTGGGAGCCGTCGTCGCGCCAAAAGCAAGAGATAATGGAAACCGATCAACAAGATGTCTGGTTCACCGACAGCGGCGCGTCGGCCCACATATCGCACAGGAGAGAGTGGTTCGTCGATTATCGTCTGAGAAGAGATGGTAGCACCGTGGTGCTCGGCGACGATCGCGAGTGTTCTGTGGCGGGCGAAGGCAAAGTGCTAGTCGAGCGGATGGTAGACGGAACTTGGCAAGATGCGGTAATTGAAAATGTTCTTCATGTTCCTGAAATGGGCAGGAACTTGTACTCAGTAGGGCAATCCACCTCGAAGAACATCAGAATTTGCTTCGATAAAGACACGGTGAAGTTTGCAAGAGACCAAAAAGTCGTCGCTGTCGGAGTTAAACAAAGCAATCACATATATCGGATGTTTCTCCGAGTGAAACCAAGAAAACTTGAGGTGAACGCTGTAAGCCTGAATGTCTGGCATCAGAGACTCGGACACTTACATGAGCGAGCGCTGAAACACATCACCTCGAAAAATATAGTGAAAGGAGTTCAACTCAACGATAACGAGACATTTTTCTGCGACGACTGCCAATTTGGAAAAGCACACAAACTGGCGTTCAAGCAAGAAGTGCAGAGAAACTTGGAACCAGGTGAGATGTTCCACTCGGACGTGTGTGGCCCCATGAAGGAGACGTCATTAGGAGGAGCCAGATATTTCCTGCTCTTCAAGGACGATGCATCTGGGTACAGACGTGTGTTTTTCTTGAAACACAAGGCAGATGTGTACGACAACTTCGTGATCTTCGAGCGAGAGGTGAACAATAAATTCGGCAGACCAATGCAGATACTCCGAACCGACAACGGCAAAGAGTTTGCATACAAGGAGATGAAGAAGTATTTGCAGTCTCGAGGCATCAGGGATGAATTCACCGCACCATATACCCCGGAGCAGAACGGAAAGATCGAGAGAGAAAATCGCACCGTTGTTGAGTGTGCGCGAACACTCATGTGCGCCAAGAATCTACCAGGGTTCCTGTGGGCGGAAGCGGTGAATACAGCGGTGTATTTGCTCAACAGAATCTCAACGTCGACACAGAAGAGAAACAAAACGTCGTATGAAATGTGGGAAAAGAAGATCCCTGACGTCAGTCACTGCCGAATTTGGGGCTCAACAGCATTCAAATACGAGCCAAAGCAGCTCACGACCAAGTTTGATTCACGATCTACGAAGATGGTCCTGGTTGGATACGACAGCGAGTCATCCAACTACAGGCTGTACGATCCAGAGAAGAAGAAGATCACTGTGCCACGACACGTGACATTCAATGAAAATTCTGATGAAGGAGAAGCAACAAAGATGGTCGCTGATGAGAACATATTTATGTTCAATGATGAGGACGGTACTCCAGATCCACCGCAGAGAGACAGAGCAGCGAGAGAAGAAGATCCCGAAGCAGCCGATGTTGACGACGCTCCTGAAAATGGAGAACAAGCAGAAAGGAGAGAGCTGTCGCCCCCACGTCGTCCGGTTCTGAGAGACAGAAGACTGTGTAAAAGGCCAAACAGGTATACAGCTGATTTCTGTGCTGTCGTTGTACCAAACTCTTTTCAGGAAGCCGTACAGGGGCCAAACAGTGCCAGTTGGAGAGAAGCCATAGAGAGAGAACTGACTGCTCATCGCATCAATGGCACTTGGAGGTTGGTACCGAGAACACCGGGAATCAAAACCATTGGTTCGAAATGGGTGTTCAAGGCCATTCCTGATGGTGATGCGGGGCATCACAAGAAGAAGGCTCGACTCTGTGCTCTAGGGTACATGCAAAAGGAAGGGATTGATTACACGGAGACCTTTTCACCTGTCGTCAGGTACGACTCTCTCAGAATGCTGCTGTCGATCATCGCACACGAGAATCTGGAGATGCGCTCATTCGACGTGAGTGCGGCATTTCTTCATGGAAAGCTCAACGAGGAAATCTACATGGAGGTACCGCAGGGAATCGACCACAGTGAATTAAATACTGGAGGTAAAGATGTAGTGTGTAAGTTAGATAAAGCCTTGTATGGGTTAAAGCAAGCACCTCGGTGCTGGAACAACAGGTTCAAACAATTTTTAGCTAAATTCAATTTTCGCGAATGCGATGCGGACCACTGCATATTTGTTGCAATGTACGATAAGTACCGAGTATATTTGTGTCTCTTTGTCGATGATGGATTGCTAGCATGCAAGTCCGATGCGGTGTTGCAAATGATTTTAACTGAACTGAAGGCAGAATTTTCTATAACAACAGGAGACGCCAGTTACTTTGTCGGGCTTCAGATCAGTCGTAATCGTGCGAGAAGGAGCATATTTATAAATCAGAGTGTGTATGTGAGTGAAATCATAGAGAGATTTAGAATGAGTGACGCGAAGGCAGTAAGCGTGCCGGCCGACCCCAATGTGATTCTGCAAGCGGCAGAAGAGGGTGAAGCTATGGATGAAAGCGTGCCGTATAGAGAAGCGGTCGGATGCTTAATGTTTGTGGCGATGGTCTCAAGACCAGATATAATGTTCGCAGTAGGGACTCTGTCAAAATTTCTCAATAGACACAATGTCGCTCACTGGCGCGCAGTCAAGCGTGTATTTGCATACTTAGGTGGTAGTGTAGATTTAGGGATAGAATATAAATACTATTTAGATCGGTATGAACCAGTGGGGTATTCTGACGCGGACTACGCGAATGATCCAGACACGAGAAGGTCAACCACTGGCTATGTGTTTTGTATGTCAGGTGGAGCGGTTACATGGTCGTCTCAGAGACAGCGTTTAGTCACGTTAAGTACAACGGAAGCTGAATATGTCGCCGCTTCGTCAGCAGCTAAAGAACTGTGCTGGATTCGTAAAATGTTACATGAGATCGGATATCAATGTAATTCTGGGTCAATATTGTGGGTAGACAACCAAAGTGCGATCAAAATAGCGAAAAATCCAGAGTATCACAAACGCACCAAACACATTGATATTCGATATCATCATATTCGAGAAAAATGTATGTCGGGAGAAATTGTAATAAAATATATACCGTCGGAAAATCAAAAAGCAGACATACTAACCAAAGCGTTGCCTCGCGAGAGATTTGCGAAAATGAGAGAGAGTTTGGGGATATTTAAAGATCCTGATATGTAAGTTAGCAGGTATAGAAACGGGAGGAGTATTGTTGTAATGAAAAGAAGTTTCAATACTGCTCATGCGTGCACAGTAGGCGCGAAAGTATTTAAGAGTCCGTGCGAGAGCAAGGGAGACCGCGATCGAACTGTATATCCGTCTCTCTTTCACAGCGCGTCTATTGCTGTCTCTTTCTTATCGCGCGTATATGCTCGGTGACCGCCGAAGCGATAGTAGATAGTCACGAGCCTTTTCCGAGGTAGGACAGCTAACGAAGCATTTCTAGAAGAGAATAAACCTCATACTACTGCACACAACTAGACTTGATTATCTTTGTCCACACCACAACGTCCTCACCAGAATTCCACAATAATAGAGATCTCATATGAGAAAAACAATAGACTTGAATTTCGTAATAATTATAACAGAGGCCCATCTCTGCTAAGATTTCTGGCTTCTGGCTTGATCCTTCTAACCATAATATGAAAGTGTATAGTCTGTCTTTATAAGCTATGTATTCAGGATGCTTAGGACCTGACGATTGTTCGATTAGAGCTTGATCCCTTGCACTGAATCACAAATAGCTATTTTCAATTCAGCGAAATTCTGAGTTTCACCCAACGTAACTTGTCCCAGAGTTCGATTTTTCGGCTTAGGGGGAACCTAAAACAATAAAACAGAATTGCTCCTCTTTTGTGTTCTTTGAGTCGTGTAGAATCTTGTATTAATATTTTACGAGTATTGAAATGGTTAACTACTTGATTTTTCTTAACTCAGTGATAATTGTTCTTGTGTCCGTGTAAAAGTGATATCTTTGTGAGTTTTGTAAATGAATGTTGAGCATATATTTGTATTTTCTGATTAATTTTTGTATCAAGTTAAATTTTTTAATGATCCTTGTTAATTTTTTGCTTTATGATTATTTAAAATGATCGTTGTTAATTTGTGGTGGAGAAGTAAAAGAAAATAAAGAATAAATTTAATTGCACAATGAAAGAATTGATGTCAGGATTATTGTTATTTTAATTGTAATGAAATTACTAAAATGGTTCTGCTTATTATTCAAAATAGTAGTGTATAAATATATGTGAAACCTAACAAAGAATTTCCCGCATTTTTCAGAATTATTTAAAATTTTTTTCTTTTTTTCTTGTGAGGTAGTATTTTTGGATTTTCTCGAATTACAGTAGTTGTATCACACGATTTTCATTGTATAGACAAGATTTTGCTTAATACTAATTCTCGTTTGCCTATGCCTATAATCGGCATATATATGATGTACATATCATTGCCATCGGGGCGCAAGCGCATATCTCTATATAATCGCCATCAGGGCGCTAGTGTTAATGTCTAGTATTGCTACGAAGGTGCTACCGAGTACTCTTACAGATCACAGTGTATCTTGAGGCCAGTTTATCTTTTGATTATATTTTTTTCTTAAGTTTAGTTTCTTTAAATGTGGATTTCAACAATTATTTTTCTACTACTTTTTTTTTAATTTTTATCTCACTTGTTTAATCGATTAACGCTAGTATTGTAATTATGCATTATGTACTTTATGCATAAACTATTTTGGACATGTATTATCTAATTAATTTAGACTTAAGTCTTTTCTGGTTCAATGTATGATATACGTACGCGATTCATATGCACTACTTTATACTTATTAGTTTTTAGTTGTATCTTAATATTACCATTACGTAGTATATCTACGACTAAATAGGGACCTTCGTACTGGTCTTTTAGCTTATGAATTTTTCCTCCTTTAAGTAACCAAGTATAATCACCGATTTTGAAATCTTGCGGGTTCGCACTTTTGTCATAATAATATTTTGTACGCCACTTGGCTGCTATTAGTTTTTCTCGCGCTATTTCTTGAATGTTATTCAACCTTGTTGTTAATTCGATAATATAGTCGGCATACGTCGCAAGTCTGTCCTCTGTTTCGAGTGGGTCGCTTGACGGTGAACGAGCCAATCTTCCGAAAACTAACTCGTAAGGCGTGTGTTGTGTCGCTTCATGTACGGAAGTATTATACAAAAAAAAAACAGCCATCTCTCGCCACTGGTCCCATTGTTCGTCTTGCGAGATAAATTGTTTCAAATATTCGCTCAGTACATGGTGACTTCTCTCAAGAGAGCCGTTCGATTGTGGATGAAAGGCTGTCGTTTTGAACTGTGTGATTCTGAATCTTTTTGCTACTCATTTCATTAAACTGCTTAAAAAATTTGTCTCTTGATCGGTCAAAATAGCTATAGGAGCGCCAAAAATGCAGATGAAATGTTTTATCAAAGAGTCCGCGACTGATCGCCCCGTTGCGTCTTTAAGAGCGATCGCAAGAGAATATTTAGTTAAACAACATTGTACTGTTAATATATTATCGTGTCCGTCTTCTGTTCGCAGAAACGGGCCAACTATGTCTAAAGCAACTTTTTCAAAGGGTTGAACAGGTGTATCCGTTATGACCATACGATTTTTAGTCTTGACTCGAACTAATTTCTTCAATTGACAAGGTAAACACTTCTGAATATACATTTGTATGTCGATTTTCTTATTTTCCCAATAAAAATTTTGCTTTACGTGCTTATAGTTTTTATTTACGCCTTTATGTCTGACTATGGCAGAACAATGAGCCTCCTCAATAATTTTTGTGCGTTCGCTTAAGCGTCGATAAGTAATAGTGCCTTTACAAATTATTATCTTTACTTGTAATCCCCTTAATATGTTTCGAATTTTATCAATTTATAGGTCGTCCCAACGCACATTTTCGATCGAGACGCTTTTTGCAAGACTAATTGGTTTGATTTGTTCTTTTAAAATAAATGATTTTAATTGCTTGTAACGGGGTGTGAATTCGATCAACGAATAACTCGTAAAACGACTAGATCGCGTTCCCTCGATGCGGCGGAGGATTCCTCTCCGCCCGCGAAACACCTCTGTTGCATGCAGCTGTTTCAGCTGCTTCTGTATACTGGGTCTACGCGCCGCCTGGCACGTGCTCGGCTGCTCAACTGCGTTACATAAGTGATAATAAATAACGCCCGCGGAGGGAACAGGGATCGGAAATAAGCGAACGAGGTTTAGAAATGACGACAAATCACGTAAAATAAAAAGACTAAGGTTATATTTGTCAGTCGCGAAATAAACGTGAAGTTACAATAATGAAATGATAATACGCGAGTCGGCAACAACTTTGCGACTCGCCGCGACGCCAGAATAATCGCGCTCGCACGAGTGTGTCGACGCGAAGGTCGCGCGCGCCGGATCACCCTCGCATGGATGATATACACTCACACATGCACTCTCTCCCGTGCACCGCGCGCCACACAAACCTTCTCTCTTTCGTCGACGACGTTCCTGGTCCCGGACAGGCCGCACGACTTGGTCACCACGCTGGACCACTAGGCTAAGGGCAAGGACACCTGGACTCCGTCTCACTCACTCACAAAAGCACACCTCTATCCGCTGGACACAGCACAGCACACGATGAAGCTTTTCGAAATTTTAGCGAAGTCGCGTGTTTATCTAGCGAAGGCCGAGAGCTATCTGAGCGCGCTTCTGAAGGATTAGCCCGCGCGCTCGCTCTCTCTATCTCTTTTGCGGCTATTGCCGAATTCGCACGTGTTTACTATCGCGTACGCGACTCTACACGGTTTCGGCGCGGCGCAGCGGTACTCATACCGCTACGAGTTGGCTATGGTGCTCAACTCGTTACATGCTTTAACCCGGAAACTAAATTTTCTGTAATTTTCGAGATACTTTCGCGTTCAAGTCCCCGTAATATTATGATAAAGTGTCGTTTGTTACTTTTCGGCATTATCATTAACTCTCCTGTAGTCAATTCGTGTAACCGCGGTACTTCTTTACGACTCTCTAGAAGTCGTGCTCCTTCATCACAGGGCTGATGCATAGAGGATAAGAAATATAAATAATTATCCTTGCGCATCGACAGCTGTTCTCGGGTCTCAGTAAACATTTTGCCATAACTTTTAGAACGCTTTTGTGTATTCAGATTTATAATGGAATCGTCGACTTCATGATTAATCATAGTTCCTTGATTTTGATCACTGACATTATGTGTGCCAATATCGCCGAGATTAATTGTTTCTGACGTACTTTGATTGCTGATAGGTAATTTATAAGATTTTTTTGTAATCTTATTAGTAGATGCGTTATCATTTTCTTCTGATCTCTCCTTCCCCCTAAGTTCCTTAGTCCCCTTATTTGCATTGGGAATTTTCTTTGGGTTTTCTCTGTAATTAGGCCGACTTAATTTATCTGCGTGCGTACGCGTCATTCGTCCTGTTGTAACTTCCGTAGTTGCTGACTCTAGGGGTGATTGGTCCCCGTTTTCGACTCGAGTTTTTGCATAACTTTCTGTGCTTTTGCGAATAAGTATTACTGATTCTGTATTCGGTTTGTAGACGACTTCAAAATTATAATCCGACAATTTAAGCCTCCATCGTGTTGCACGTGAATCAGGATCTCGAGAGTCTTTCCACCAACATAGTGGCAAATGATCTGTTCAAACGACGAATTTCGTGCCTAATAAATAGTGTCTGAAATGGCGAATGCCAAAAACCATAGCCAAGGTTTCTCTCGAATACGTATCGTAGCGAGTTTCTGCGTCATTCAACACCCGCGAAGCATATGCAATTGGGCGATCTTGACCTATCGTGCCTTGAGAAAGCACTGCTCCGATGCAAGTCATACTAGCGTCGGTGGTGAGTATAAAAGGTTTAGAGAAGTTGAGAAAAATGAATACAAGTTCTTTACATAATTTATCTCATAGTATATCGAAAGCTTCTTGTGACTTCTCATTCCATTTAAAGGTTACATTTTGTTTGAGTAGATTGCTTAATGGCTTAGCTATTTTTGAAAATCTGTCGATGAACCTCCGATAATAACCGGCTAGTCCCAAAAATTGGCGTATGTTTTTAACAGTTTTCGGTCGCGGAAATTTTCTCACCGCTTCTACTTTCTTAGGATCGGGGCAGATTCCTTGATTGCTTATCAAATGTCCTAAGAAACTTACTTCTGTGCGGAGGAAATCACATTTATCAGGTGATAATTTAAAATTGGCGGCTTTTAATCTTTTTAATAATTTCGCGAATTTTTCGTTATGCTCTTCTACGGTTTTTGCGTAAATAATGATATCATCAAGATATACGCAAACATCGAGTGGCCCTGAATCTAATTCTTTCCCGTCTTCGGGCGAGACAGTGAGCACTTTCAGGCTTCTCTCCTTCTTTCATAGGTGTCTTATATATAATTCTATTAATGCATCGCATAAATGTCGCAGGCATAGATGTCAAACCTTGTGGACAAACATTCCACTCATAAAATCCAGTATTCATTACAGTAAATGCAGTCTTATGTTGATCTTCCGGGTGTAATGGGGTTTGATAATAGCCCGACGCGAGATCTAGAACTGTGAAATATGTCGAACCGCCGAGTTGATCGAAAATATCCTGATTGTTCGGAAGAGGATAGTTGTCAGTTATAGTAACTTCGTTCAATTTTCAATAATCTAAAACTATTCTGTATCTTGGATTACCATGACTATCGTCTTTTTCTTCAACACCAGAGCGGACTATTATAATCAGAATTCGACGGTGAAATAAGTCCGCCGTCCAAAAATTCTTTAATTTGTTCATTGATTGGACCCTTGTGTGCTCTAGGAGGGAGGTACGTTTTGACATTTATAGGTCGATTATCTATGGTCGGAATGCGATGCTGGATTATGTGCGTAGTAGTAAGTTTTTCCCCGGGTAAATGAAATTGTTCGTGATAAGCGTCAACAATTTGCTCAATGGCTTCTCGCTCTCTTGGTTTAAGGTGATCGAGGCGCAATAGAGCCCTGACCTTTTCACTGCGTAGGATTTCGTCCGCTGCAGAGTCTATAAGCATAACACTGCAGTAGGCTCCTTCTGCATTCTCGTAGGCTGGCGTGGATATTATACAAAGTCCATGCACTTCGTGTTCTTGTTTTCCATAGGGATTCTGACAAACATTTAACAATTCCTCGACTCTCTCACACCCATGTAAATATTTCTCTTTTAGTTTCTTGCAAATTATCTTTTTCAAGTGATATGGAATAATCTTGATTCTTATTTTCCTTCCTTTCAGTTGTAATTATATTTTCTAACGCCCCGCTTATTGCATCCCCTACTGAAAAAAATCAGATGACAATCAACTGATAATCAGCTGATAATCAGCTGATTATCAGCTGATTTCGACTCGGTATTTTTAATAAAGCTGATAGTTATAAATATGCGTTTATGTGAGATAAAATGTTGATGATAATCAGGTGATAATCATTCAAAATTTGTAACCTTTAATATATTTATTATAAGTTGTTTAAAATAAGTAAAATTTATAATTTCACATAATGAGGGCCAGTACTTGTGTACAGTGAAAATGTTACAAGCTGCGGAAAATAGAAGAACGTGTGGACTGTGTGTGTGTCGTGATCGTGTCTGATTCTCGGAGAGAATCTTCGCCTCGTGTCAGCAGCGCAGTTCCGCTGACTTAAGTCGGTAGTTCTACTATTTTTCTTTACCTAAGTCGTCAAGTAGATTCTACTGAAGTTTTAAGTAGCCTCAATGTTTTTTTTTCTCCGTGCACTTCGACGGAGGTACGGACGGGATCGCAAGCAAAAAATGTCGTTCGATTCATTCGCTAGCTATGAGTGCACGAGCTGTCATTCGCTTGGCGTCTTATCGTAAACTGACTCGGCGCTCGACCGACCGCGCGTGACTCGAGGCCGGCGGCGCTGTCTGCGATCGCTGCAAGTCGCGACGACGTTTGCTCAACTCGAGCACGGGAGATGGCGTCACGAGTTCTACGTCGACCTCGCTGAGTTCGCTCGACACCGTATTCACGGCGGAACTCTTCTCCTTGGGTCTCGACGGAACACCAACTTTATTCAATGTTTGGCCTTGTGCTTTATTAATTGTCACATATCCTAATCGTACTGGAAACTGTTGTCTTGTCATTTCAAAAGGAATTTCTTCTTTTGAAGAAGTCAAATCAATCCGTGGTATTAGAACAATTTTACCAAATTGTTCACCGCTAATTATTTCTGCCTATATACGGAATTGTATCGATTTTTTACTATTAATCGAGTACTATTACAAAGCCCATCATTTAAATTTAAAATTCTCAGCAAAATAATTACAGCACCTACTTTTAAACGTAACTTATGAGATGGATTCACGGCACACAGATACCTTAAGTATACTTTAATATAATAGTAAAAGTGTGTGTGTGTGTGTGTGTATATATATGTGGCGGTCCCCTCCTACCATCACATACGACCCAAAGCGCCGACTAGCGGAGCACCACGACGTGGCGTGCGCAAAGGAAGCTTAGAAGCTTTCTCACTTTCGTGAATCAGTTACGACCTGGCCGCCAGGTCAAACAGACCTAGTCATCCTGTACATAAATCATTATAATCTAGTCGCAATCAGCTCTCAGCATTGTCTTTATTCTTTGTACCTGGTCCGTTCGCCTTTCCCTACCTTATCTCCTATTAGGGAGTGTAGATGATAGAGATTTAACCTAACCATCCTAACTCTCTAAATATAAATAAATAAATAAATAAATAAATATATATATATATATATATATATATATATATATATATATATATATATATATATATATATATATGGGACGTTCCACGTCAACCGTAACAAAGCTCTGCCCAAAATTCCTTTTGATTTAAAAATATTTAAAAATATGGAAAATTTAGCATTTTTTATGTACTTACAATTAGTGAGGGGCGTTTTTTAAAATTTTGTTCCCAGACGGAGCTACGCGTTCACTAACCTTAAAAAATTACTACTTTACGAAATGATTAAGCTGTCAGAAATCACAGGGGCTTAGAAAAATTCTAAGCACAGACTATTTTCATGTACTTTGAACTGCTGAACAAGAATCCGATAGTATTTTTTACCGATACCTCAAGCGTTCGTCCCTAACCTCAAAAAACACCCCCCCAAAATTGCTTTTTCACGCAGTTGAGAGGTTTGTCCTGTGATCGACGGGAGGAAAATTATTGACAGAGAGTATTTTTATGTATTTTGTGTTGCTGAACACGAAACCGGTCGTCTTTTTTACCAATACCTCAAGCGCTCATCCCTAACCTCAAAAAACCATCCAAAATGTCTTTTACGCGGTTAAGAAATTTACATCTAGAGGAAAATCATTGACGAAGGCTATTTTTATGAATTTTGGTCCTCTGAATTTGATCACGAAGCTAAATTTTATTTTTTTTTACTTTTACTTCATTGCACTTAAATAATATAACTGATTACTGATAATATGGTTTATACTGTGCAATTTTTTTATTGATTCCTATGAAAGCTCTCTGCGTTTTACAGGGTTGAGACTGTATTACTAATTATTACTTTTATTTTTGTATATTTGTATTATTTTGTTGAATATATTTTAAATTCTATTATTAATATTGTACCATTGATAATGGACTTGGTGCATTAGAGTATCTAAACACAGTAATTTTTTTGTCGGGAGAAACTACAAACGCATGTCCTTCTGAAATTTGTGTAACAGACGGTGCAGCCGAGAATCTTTTCTTTAGTGATCTTGAAGTTTTTTCGTAATCTTTTTTGGAATAGTGAAAGAATGTTATTGTTTGGAACTTTTGTCTCGCACAGTCATAAAGTTGTTTTGAATTTAAAATCGCTTCCGTAGCTTTGGCCAGCAAGCTGGTACGAGTAGCTTCTCTTTTTAACACGGCTCCTCCTCCGTCACATGAACTCTTTCCATGAGCAGTAGCATGGAAATGCCAATCTGCCATTATTTGGAAATCTGACTCATGATTAACCAAGTTTATCATTTGATATCTATTTTTATAGTGCTGCTTTGCACCATCTATGACGTATATAATCTTATTCATTTTTGGGAATCTTTTCTTTATTTCAGAAATAATCTTTTCTTGTAAAATATAAACTGCGGCCGTATCATGAGTAGTACATTCAGAAAGTGCTATAAAACTACAATGCCTTGTTTCATTATCTTCTCTGTAATATAGTACTGCAACATTTATTGTACACGGATCATTGTTAAAATTAAATTGCTGAGCAGCATCCTGAACGACGTAAGCAAAATTTTCAGAATAATCCATCTCCAGAAGCCCTTCGTTCTCTTGTAAATTGTTCTTCTGATCTTTTATATATTTAGATTGATTTTTTGCGATGAAATGATGTGGTATAAGATTTTTTAAACTCAAAGACAATTCAGACGTAAAATCATCCATCGAAAGACATTATCTTTTTAAAGTACATTTATTTGTTGACTGACAGATACTAAAAATTAATTCTTCAATCTTATTTTCGTATAATACAGAAGATACATGTTCTTCAAATCTTAAAAAATTACCACATTTTTTACAACTTCCTAAAAAACAAGCAGGATTCTGATTTCTGCATAAGATGAACGAAAAGCAATCGATATAACCATTTATTGGATCACCAGATCCCTTCGTGAGAATCATCAATTTGGATGCTTCAAGCATGGCCTTGAAATTTTTGTCTATTACACATACACACACGCTATGCGTGCCTCTTTCACCAGCCAAAACACACCATTTTAGACGTAGTTCGGCGAATTTACTAGAGCTGATAGGAAATTGTGGACATTCTTCTTTAAAAGTTCGATACAATGCTTTAATATCACATAGTAGCAATCTTTTTGGAACCTACTGAGTTTCACCATTTTCGTTAATTTTAACTACATATATCTTTCTTATTCGGCATAACTCGACTGTTAATATCAGATAAAATTTGTTTACCTCTTTAATTGTAATTTCAGGTAAACTTTTCCATTTTTTCGGATCAGGAATCGCTAAGATACCGAATTCATCTTTCAAATCTCTCGCCTTTTTTGTAATTCTTAAAGAGACATTAAACTCTGATTAAATATCGCGTAATGTCCAGCATTCAGGTGCTATTGTCAAAATAGAAACTATCAATGGATCATTTGGAGATAAAGAAGATAGACGAATTATCTTATTTTGTGGTCTTTCATTTTCTTCCTCACTTGGCTCATTTAGAGAGTTATTCGATAAATTAAAATTTACAGAAGAGTACGACTTTCTACAAGATGAACAAATCATAGCTGTTTCAAGTATATCTGAATAATCTAACAAACATTTTTTTTAAACTTTGCGAAGACCTTTACCTCTATGTTCATTAATATTAAATGGATTAATACATCTGTCAACATGAACTGTTAGAAAAGAATGCATTGCAGTAGACTCAGACATTATAAATATTTTAGATGCTTCAATTAATCATGGACAAGTATACAAAAGCTATATCAGCTTAAAAAGTTAATTGTGTCTGCTTCAAAATAATTTTTCTGTCATTAAAAATACCATATGGAAAGTAACAGCTAATAAATTTTGTAGAATTTAAAACACAACTAAACTATAGAGAAAGATTCTGGACTACAACAGTATACAAAATAATATTATTTTAAATATACTTGAAATCAAAATTTAATAAATAAGAATAATAATCTAAACTTTGATTTAAATATTTTATAAGAATTTTAGGTAAAACAACGTGTGATACAATTTTTACTAAAACTTTACCGTCAGAAAATATATCAAAGACAAGAGTAGCGTCTGCAACCTTTATATAGTGATAGCAAGTACAACTCAATTAATATCATTAAAAAATTATAAGCTTAGAATAATTTTTAAAGTTCAGAATCTTTGTTGGTTGCATTGGACAGCAGATAAAGTTGTTTCGATGAGAAGGTTTTGTAACTTATATTTCCAAATAAACGACATAGCAACGAAGTATCAAAATATTATCATAGTTTGTTAAAACTCGTTTTATGCGAAACATATTTTAAATATAATAGTTGAGCAATTCCTACAATAGGTAACATAATTTAGAAATTTATATATTTTTTATTATAAAAATTCTTATTAGAAAAATATGTTTACCGCAAGCGAAGCGAGACCGAACGTGCAGGTGCTATGAAATTATCTTTTAACTTGTTTTCGTTTTTTTAACAAAAATGATAATGCTATTTATCTCTTGATAAAAAAATTAAGTAAAGTAAACTAACTTTACTATATGTCATAATATTTAAAATTAAAATATAATTAAATATTTTGATATTTTTTACAATAAAAATTCTCATTAGCAAGTATCAAAATATTACCAAATTTTGATAGTATTAAGTATACTGCAAACATAATATCTTATTGGCAATAATAATGATAAAATAAATAATAAATATGTTTAGTGAATGTTTTAATGTAGCTCTAACATGAAACGGTTCTAAAAACATTTTAAAAACGTTTAATACCACACTTTAAAACGCTGGAATGAAAGTCTAAGAAATATTGGAAAAAACGATAAATAAACGATCGAATGTCCACACTTTTTGGATTTTATTAATTTGATAAAACGTTTATTTAATGTTATAAAGTTGTACACTGTAAATTGTTATAAAATTCTAATAAAAATAGTTAATCACTATAAAAGATTGTTTGTATTTAGACTATGCTTTACAGTTTTTTACAGAATCATACACTTTTTACATTTTTTTTTATATTTATTTTTATTATTATATTTTTACATTGTTTTGCAGTTAATAACATTTATAAATTTGATAAATTTTAAAAAATTTCAAACTTTAAAAATGTTCTAAACTGCAGAAATATAAAAAATTAGAAAAGATATTTGATTGCACAAAATGTCAAATACGTAAAAAATATATAAAATATAAAAGGGTAGAAATCTGTAAAATCTTGTAAAGCATGCTTCTCTACGGTTCTCTACTATTTTTAGTATAATTTTATAGCTAAACAGCTAAATTTGTTTTTTATTTTGGTAATTTTTAGAATATCCCAACTAAGGCTTTTCAGAATAAATTCAATTACACTCACTTGCGATTAAGTTGGAAAAATAAGAAAATGGCGGCGATTTACGCATCAAAATCACTAAATCAAAAAATTATAAAAATTTATCAAAAAAGTCACAATTAAATGTATCCTTGTAGATTAGTACTTTGCACTTAACGAAGACACATTTGAATTTGCGTCATAGACTAATTAATTTCAGTTTTGCCGCTTTCAGACTATAGTATATATATTTTGAACTCTTTCGTCGAAGACTATAAAGTATATTTGCAATCCCGCTGCGAAGACAAGTACATTTCTCACTTCGTATACGTTTGATTCTCTGGCAACGAAACTATTTAAAATTTTCCAAAATTTCACATCATCTGTTTAAGTATTCACTTCTATTGGCTGTCCCCGAGACAGCCACATTTTTTTTTATAATAGCGCGACTGGAGCTCGACTGGAAAGTCGTTCCACCGCTTAGCAGTAGACTTTGGTGTCCACATAACCTAATGGTTGTGATGTGTATAGTGCGTCGTTATGATGATTTGGGGAATAAAATAATTAAATATAAGTGACGCAATGAATCATCACGCAGAAAATGTCGTGATATTGGATTTCATATTTACTTCATTAAGCAGTAGTGATGATAGTGATGACGAAATTAATAAAGTGAACAATCTAATTTTCGAAGAAGATAATAGTTCCAGTAGTCAAAAACCGTTGCCGACCGTTTCAAGACGTCAAATGTTGTACACTGAAACTGCGCTGTTGCCAAATTTCAGGGATATGTTCCGATACGGGAACAGTAAGTAAATTTTGCAACAGCGCAGTTTCAGTGTACAACATATGACGTCTTGAAACGGTCAGCAACGGTTTTTGACTAAGTACTGGAGCTGTGTTACGCATATGTAAACACAGTAATCAGCTGATTACAAAGCTCATGAATAATAAAAGTAAAGAAAATTAATTTGCAAAATTCGCCGAATACAAGGTCCAGAACTTCTTGGATCCCGGCCGCAATCGACGACCCAGAATATTTGGACACTTTCTAGAACCAATTCCCACACGTTGATACGGAATCTTACGGAGCGCACTTTTTGGAGCCCATTATCAGTGACCTCGAATACCAATACACCTTCCATGACAATCGGTTTTCACATCTAAATAAAAAAATGGAGCGCCCTTCCTGGATCCCATCATCGGAGATCCCCCAAACACCTACACACACCTTCTACAACTGTATTTCCTGAAACCTAAATACAAAAACTAGGGAGCGCATACTTCCTGCACCCCATCATCGCGCGACCCTCCAAACACATAGACACGTTCTACAACCATGTCTCCATTATTTTTGAATATGAATTTTGCAAATTAATTTACTTTACTTTTATTATTTATGAGCTTTGTAATCAGTTGATTACTGTGTTTACATATGCGGAACACAGCTCCAGTAGTCAAAAACTGTTGCTGATTGTTTCAAGACGTTAAATGTTGTACACTGAAACAGCGCTGTTGCCAAATTTACTTACTGTTCCCGTATTGGAACATACTCTATACCTTACGCCATATTGGAAGCGCAAATTTGAAGGAGAATAGAATTAAATCAAGTCTTTAATAGCCAACGATCAGGTGCAGGAAGTTGACACCCAGAATTATAAATTTTAACTTTATAATAGTTTAGTTTTGATAAATCCTCTGTGCATTAAACATTATAAAGAAAACCTTACTAACTTTTGTTAGCGCTTGTTCGCGTTTTCGAGAAATATCGAATCAAAATTGGGCGCTACGAGCCAGCACCCAAAAATGAAATCCGCTTTTCGCTCAAAAAAGGCAGAATCCAATATGTTTATTTATTCCTATCGACTGCGCTTCTCACGCGCAGATGACACCCGAAAAGTTTATTCAAATAACTTATCTCTGTAAATAAATAAATAATATTTTTCCGTTTTCGTTTCCCCAGCACTGATTGATGCTGTTCGCATCCGATTCAACGTTTGGCCATTTTTCTAGAGTACGTTTGCGAAGAGTGTGCCTGAGTGGGTATGATCCCTACTGAAAAAAAGCAGATGACAATCAGCTGATTATTAGCTGATAATCTGCTGATAATCGTGTCAAAACGTCAGCTGATTATCAGGTGATATCAGCTTAATATTTTTATTTAAGCTGATAGTTACAAATATGTGTTTATACGAGATAAAATGCTAATGATAATCAGCAAAAAATTTTTAACCGTCAGTATATTTTTTCGAAGTTGTTTTAAATTAATAAAATTTATAAAATTCACATAATGAGGGCCAATACGGTTTTACCATCCAGATGATAACACCAAAACACTGGCTGTGAGCTACAACATTTTTATTTTTTAATAATTTGATTTAAACAAAAATTTTTTTAAATATTACTGAATTGAAAACCATATTGGCCCTCATTATGTGAATTTTATAAATTTTATTAATTTAAAACAACTTCGAAAAAATATACTGACGGTTAAAAATTTTTTGATGATCATCACCTGATAATCAGCTGATTATCATTAGCATTTTATCTCATATAAACACATATTTGTAACTAACAGCTTAAATAAAAATATTAAGCTGATATCACCTGATAATCAGCTGACGTTTTGACACGATTATCAGCAGATTATCAGCTAATAATCAGCTGATTGTCATCTGAATTTTTTCAGTAGGGATCATACCCGCTCAGGCACACTCTTCGCAAACGTACTCTAGAAAAATGGCCAAACGTTGAATCGGATGCGAACAGCATCAATCAGCGCCCGGGAAACGAAAACAGAAAAATATTATTTATTTATTTACAGAGATAAGCGAAAAGCGGATTCCATTTTTGGGTGCTGGCTCGTAGCGCCCAATTTTGATTTTGATATTTCTCGAAAACGCGGACACGCGCAAACAAAGTTATATAGATTTTGCTTTTAATTTTTTATGTGCGAACGATTTAACAAAACTGAATTATTATAAAACCAGAACTTATTATTCTGGGTGCTAACTTCGTAGGCCTACAGTATACTTGGACTCGCGAAACAACTTGCTGTTTACTTCACACTTGGCACCTTCCCCCTCTCCAACAGACATGAGCACATGCTGCACCGCACATCAATGTGAGGTAAGGTAAGGTGAGAGTCCAGAGGAGAAGAAAAAACAACAACACGAGGCCTAGTAGTGGACGTTGAAATAGAATATTGAAATTCTCGTTAATCAAATAATACGGCTGTTATTTTCTAATGATTTATATTACAGAGACTAAGCTTAAGTACAATGTATAGATTATTCAAATGCTGTAGTATATTCCTGCAGAATAGCAGCAACATGTCAACCATTCATTATTCACTTAAAATGTGTCTCTTCTGCAATAATTGCCACCAACAGACATCAAAATGTTAGTATTATTTCAGTAAAGATAACATTTTATATACATGATATCGATTATGATATTAACTGACCATAAAGAGATCCAATTTCAAAATTTCTTTTATCAAAAGAGTTTTATATCTGTTAAACTGACATCTACTTTTTAAAAACATAATTATTATATTTCAAAGGGTACCAAAATTACTAATTTTTAACGATTTCCTATCAAAAATTTATGTTCAATAAATAGTTTTTTAAAATATAATTAAACACTAAAGCATCGTGCCTCCAACATCTCCGTAATATTTTTTTAAATATTCGATTGCAGTGTGCAAGTCTCAATCTGTAAATTTTATCTAGTAATTAATAAGTAATATTTTAAAAGCACCTTGCTCCCTTTCTACAAAGTTCTTTACTTGTATTGTTAGTAGTGAGTTAATTGATTACATTTTTTTTTGTATCAACATAAAAATCTTGGTTCTCTTAATGTATTTAGTCAAATTCCAAATTCTCTAGATGTTTTAATATTTATAGATGTTCATGAATTACAAATTCGACATCAATCTTCCTCTGAAAATGCAGCGACATGGAACTTTACAATTGGAAAAAAAAAGTTTAAAAGAAAAGTGAAGAAATATGCAGAACTTAAAGAAGGTATCAATGATTCAGTTTTTAATTATTTTTTATTACAATAGAACTACATAGTTTCCTGATGCATGCTATCGTGTTATAGTGAAACCAAGTAAACAAATATTAACATGATTATCTTCATTAAGATCTTGTATTTATGTAACTTTAAGTGACTGTAAGGTTAACTTCTTGGTATACAAATTTATTATTACAAATTAATCACATAAATTTTCATGAAATATAATTTCTATTTTTAAACGCTGTCTCAGCAACAGTACCATCAATCTTTAATACTAATATATATTTTTGAATTATAATCCATCAACGATCTATAAATAATAGGACACTAAAAACAGGTAACAGGAATATGTTACTAGGATATCATTCTATAAAAAATAGCCATGACCAAATATTGTGAAACCAAAATGAATAAATTTTATGTAATAGATTTATTTAACGCACATCCGCCCAAGGTCTTTGATGTCTAAATGTCTTGTAGGTTAGACTCCAGGTTCAAACTTTAGTATAACATGAAAATAAAAATATCTGTGGCCGCAACCTATTCATTGTTATCATTTCTGTATATGAAATGGGTGGTTTATATTAAATTCTTGGAAAATTGAGTAAAAGGGTCAAGGACTTGCTTTGTGATTCAACTTAGTAAGGGCTCTTACCTATCCAGGATAGTACAGTGTTTCCCAAGCATGATGAAAATATTGACGTGATTTTGTGTTGTACGAATTTTACATACTTTTTCATCCAATAGTAGGATTTATAAGGCCACTAATTTTAAAATATTGGAAATATTTAGAACTAAATATTTTGGCAAACATTTATGCGCCATAAATAATTATGACAAATGGCCCATGGTTAATGCCCACACAGCATGAAACATTCCAAAAATATTTCGGAAATATTGTTATGTCCCCAAAATTTCTTTCATAGAAAATATATCTAAAATAATACTGAAATATGTCAAAAATTATATATAGGGAAGAGGGGGGCGAACTTGAACGCAGGGCAATACTGTAACTCTTCTATAACTTTTGTGTAAAGCGCACCTATGCTCCGCTGGTAACATATATGTCATATCTCGACAAAAGCAACATTTCGACCATTGGTCTTTTCTGTAAGCGGCGGTTATGCGTTCAGGGCCAGTGAATCAAAAATTCTGTAACACTTTCTGTAACTTTTAAAAGTTAGGAAAAGTATGACCACGCCAGTGTGTCTAAAAATTAATATTGCCTGTGAGATAAGATGATAAGAGATAAATGTTAAAAGGGTGATTTTGACGCCTGGTCGCTTGCTGTATGTAAGTTTTAAGGCTAGATATTGACAATTGAATTTTTCAAAACCCTTGGGGCTATTTTGTACATCAGGTACAGGGTAATACTGTACATAAGATGAACATAGAGAAATATGGACTTGAAATCCATTTTTTATAAGCATGCCTTTAGTACTTTAATTATAGCTTGAAATGGTTCGGAGATACTAAAAAAAGATCAGTAAAAATGCTCTATGCTCAAAAAATCTTTCAAATGCCCCATAAGCTGTGTAGTCCAGTAAAATTAGCTGTGAAATCGCCCTGCGGTAGAAATGGCTGCATTTTGGATATTTGGTAAATCAGGGTCGGAAAAGCCGATTCTGAAATTTGCAGCTTCCTAGAACGAGGGGTTCTATGCGAAAACAGCGTGCGAAAGTTATTTTTGCTTATATCTCGAGATCTGCTTGACCTATGAAAAAATGGCTGGCATCAATGGAAGGAGCGTTAAATTTTGTATTGGAAACGATTTTTTACTCGATTCCGATGAGCGCAAAGTTCCGAGATAATTAATGAAAAAGAAATTTGCTTGGTGTAGAGGCAGGGGAGGGGAGCGCGCAGACGACATGGCCGCCGCCGCTCTCTCCGCGCGCAGCGGCGGGACGGTGGGAACCGAGCCGCGTTTGAATGCGTCATGCGAAAATATCATTTTTGATTTCGCGGCGACATCCGGAAAACTTATTGTATGAACTTTTTATTATTATTATCGAAATTAGCTATATAATTATTAAGTATGTATAGTTAATTATGAGTTAAATAAGTAATAAATGTTCTCAACAATATAGCTATCCAATGAGCGGAAAAATGGCATTACCTTGCATCCCAAATTTGATTTAACCGGTGCACCAATGACGCTGAAAAAATGAAATAGTCATATTTCATATACTTTTGTATGCGCGGAAGCGATTTCTTTAGTTTCAGTGACCCATAGTACATTACGATACATGTCGTATGAGGCACATTCGGGCACGGCGAGGTTAAGCGCTCGAGCGTAGCGAGGGTGCTTACGCCGTGCTGGAAAGTGAACATACGACTCGAGTATCGTACAATATTTTATAGCACTGCTTGATTAAATCCGCCAAGTCACGCAAATCCGTGGCGTAAGTAGCCCTTTCTGGCAGCGTGAGGTTAGCGAACGAGCGTAGCGAGTGCGATATACACAGTGCCAGAAAGGGCTACTTACGCCACGGATTTGCGTGACTTAAATGCGGATTTAAGCCACCCAGTGCTATAAAAATTATTATTTGAATTTGTGTTTTTTTACCTGTAAATAAATTATTGTTGAAAAATTTACGATAGCATTTTTTAATGTTATTACGAAGCAACATCAATAATACAAGGATAAAACTGTCAAAATATAAATAAATATGATTGTTGTAAAAATTTAATATATAATAAAATGGTTATATTATTCTAGTAAATAGAATTGACAGAATTTTTCAGCAAAAATTTTAATTTTTAGTTTGTGATTCATCAACTTCTTCTTGTAAATCATTTATTTTATCATTCCACAGATTTTCATTATCTTCTATATCATCTATATCATCTTGTCGCTCTTCTCTATCACTCTCAAGTATGACCTTATGCGAATTTGAAGCATTTTCACAGCTTTGGCCATTGCAACTTTTACAACTGTAACTACATTTTATTCCAGTCTTTTTGCACGAACATCGGGATGTGTTACAGTTTGTTTTACATCCACAGAATATCTGAAAATCAAGTTAATTATTTTTTCTTATCACAGTAAATATTACAATAGAAAATATCGAATAGTTCACTAAAATAAATATTAAATACGTCATTTGGAAATTATTTTCAAAGAAAAATTAGACAATTTCATATAATATATTTTAGGATAACATATAATAACTCACCATCTCTAGTAATTCGATTGGTTCAACTGGTTTAGGATTCATAATAGGTAGTAGCATATTACTCGTTCTCTTCCATCCCCATAATACTGGATCTAAATCGAATCCAAGCCAAATCTACATTTGGTAATATACTCTTTTAGCATGCTCTCTTAATACCGAATCGGTAGGCGGTAAAGACGATAAAGATAATTCTTTTTTTGCAATTGCTGTAGATGTGCAAAATGTTTTATATCTTAATTCATGTAGAGTCAGTTTTTGGTCATCTGCACCATACATTCTTATCATAAGTTTTTCAGCAACTGTATATATATCGTCGACATTTTGGAATGGCTTATAAAATATGGATATCAATTGTTGCAAGTCTTCATTTTTTTGTAATAATGTTATAATACTTTTTTTACCTTTATTATATATAGCACTTGTTGAATCACATCCAGCAAACGCATGAGCAAATAAAATTGTTCCGACTATATTAAATAACCCTCTTTTTTCTCTTTTCTTACCGCTTAAGGAGACTAAAGAATCAATTTTTTGTTGAATTGAATAAAGACATATTATCTAACTCTATTCCGTAAACGCACGATTTAAATTTAGAACATTGATTTCGAAGATCTTGTAATGTTGTATTCACCTCATTTGCATGGCTTTCAAACTCAAGTATGTCGACAAAATGGATCGTCGTCCAAATCTCATGGTAAAGTTTGGCTTGAAACAGCTCTTCTCGTAATATTGGTGTCGCTATAGGTATTAATTCATAGGGTGAGTTTTCATCTCCACGTATATGTAATAGAAAAGCTATAGTGCAAATATCAAGCGAAACATCTGAAACAATGAAATTTCAATTTTTTTACAGATTTTTATTTGTCGCAAATTTTTTACTTGTTTTGCAATTATAAAATTTTTAACATATCCTACATTAAAAACATTTGAGAATGTTCTACGGTTTTTTACACATTTTAATTCAAATTTTTATACGAATTTTCTTTTACACATAAGCTTTTTTATCGAACATAAATAGATAATTAGTACTGAACATTTAATACAATAATATTGTACACAATGTTATTGTGTACAAAATGTAATATTAATCATTTCTTTGTGTTCAATGTAAAAACATACGTGTAAAAAGAATTCATATAAAAATTCCTGTTAAATTTTTGTGTATAAAACGAACCCCACCAACGAATGTTAAGAGTATGCAATGTAAAACTTTGAATATATATTCGTCTAGTGTATACAAAATTCTCGTTTTTCCCAATATTGGTTACCGAACATATTTCCGTAATTTTCGATTTCAAAGTTGGCAGGTTAATATGAAGCGAGGTCAAAAATAGTCGATGAACATATAAGACTGCCATGTTTTTAAAGTTTAGAGTATAAAATAAAAAACTACAATATACTCGTTATAATATTAAGAAGACCTACGCAAAATTTCAGCTTTCACGTAAAAATTTCTAAGAAAACAAGCGTAATATAAATATAATCCAAATCGCGTAGGCTACTATAAATAAAAGTATTACAAATCAAAATAAAAAGAATCAAGTACTTGTACGTGGTGCAATTGAACTCGCTAACCATGCATTAATATAAAGTATAAAATGTACTACATTTTGCCGCGGGAGTGCGAAATGTATGTACACTCGACATGTAAAATATCTGATTCGAGCTATTTAAATTTAACATCGTGTAATATGGACATTTTTAAAAATGAGCTTGATTTTACCTCTTATCACTCAATCTCGACTTTGATTTCGGCAAAGCCCATATTACACGATGCAAAATTCAAATAGTTCGAATCAGATATCTTGCGCAAAAGAGCGTAATAATGTACTAGTCTTCGTTGCGAAAATGCAAATAATATTTTCATATCTAACGCATACACTAACTTAACACTTTTACTTGTACTATTTAAAATGAAAAAGTATTTGACATAAATCTACTGCAGTGCATTATTTGAATAATGTCATTATGTAGTGCGGACACTATTTTATTGCATTACAAACCTAGCATGTTTTTTCAATAAATATTTATTTTCTTTGCTATAAAGTTTTTAAATGTCAATCGTATTCAAATATTTAATCTAAATTTCTAGCATTTATATGAATAAATAAAATATGTGTACATACCGTAATTCTAAATAAATTCTTCGAAAATAATAAAATATTCTTCTAGGATTCAGAAACCAATCAATAAGCTGGTATCACAAATTAAAAAACTGTCAAGGCACACACTCAAAAAACAATAATTTTGTGATTTCTAATAGATTTTTAGTTAATAATGACTCTGGAATACATTCTTTAGAGCACGATGTTACTTCGATGAGATACCAAAGTGTTCTGACGTATGATTAACCAGCTCGAGTAATGAATTGAGAATGTGGCGTTGACTTTCATAATTTATAAACATTTAGTATGTGGTAACAGGACGTTGGGATGAGTTCGGTTATATGATACGTCACGAATGATTTTTTCCAGAGTGCATTTGAGACACTGGTATTTATATCGCACTAAATAATCTGAATTAAAAAATTTTTCTCGAAATTCTATTTCGAAATTACCAAAAATTTAGTAGTAATTACGTTTCATATTTTTCATACTTTCGTAAAATAAAGAACATCAAATAGTATAGTATAGCTATGATTTTGAAAATACTAATACCTTTTATTATATAGAAAAATCAAGAACCATAAAAAGTTATAAAAATAATTATATTTCAAAACGGAGTTGTTAATAAACACAGAGAAAAAAAATTAAATAAGTTGCGATAGTCAGGATCATTTATAACTTTGTATAAAAAGGTCAACTTTAAATTAACATTTTTATCTTTCTATTATTTACCCGTTGTGTTGTGTAATAGCCACATTTAAAAATGGTATCCCAATATTTTTATAAATTATTCACAAGATTAATTTTAATAAGAAGAATTGTATGTACATACTACTTGTGATTACCTTTACTTCCATAAAAAATAGGTCTAACAAAAAAATTTTATTCAAGTAATTTACAAAGTTTTCCGGGTGTCGCCGCGAAGTCAAAAATGATATTTTCGCAGGACGCCTTCAAACGCGGCTCAGTTCCCGCCGTCCCGCCGCTGCTCGCGGAGAGAGCGGCGGCGGCCATGTCGTCTGCGCGCTCCCCTCCCCTGCCTCTACACCAAGCAAATTTCTTTTTCATTAATTATCTTGGAACTTTGCGCTCATCGGAATCGAGTAAAAAATCGTCTCCAATGCAAAATTTAATGCTGTTTCCATTGATGCCAGCCATTTTTTCATAGGTCAAGCCGATCTCGAGATATAAGCAAAAATAACTTTCGCACGCTCTTTTCGCATAGAACCCCTCGTTCTAGGAAGCTGCAAATTTCAGAATCGCCTTTTCCGACCCCGATTTACCAAATATCCAAAATGCAGCCATTTCTACCGCAAGGCGATTTCACAGCTAATTTTACTGGACTATGTGGTAAGGGATGACAGACCTATAGGAGCGACATGGGTCGCCAATCCTCCTCTCTTAAAAAAATGATGGCCTTTGTTGTGAAGCATTTAATACGTGATTCTGATTGGTTGCTGGTTGGTTGCCTAAGCAACGAGATCAGAACCGCTTTAAATTCATAACCCTCAAAATAGTCATAACTCATAACCCTGGTAGAAATGATTGAGGTGTTTAAAATGAAATGTGGAAACCTTGATAACAGATAAAATATATATAATATAACTAACAAGAAATTTTAGTAAAAATATTAATCATTACCATGAGTGTGTAGTATTACAACATGTGTATTGAAAAGTGGCACCCTTGTATGGGATAAGACTACATTAAGGTTCAAAAATAAACTGTGAAATCATTGTTGATCAGATATTATGAAGTTGTCGCCGAGAACTGACGCTCTACTCATTAAACGCCGCCGAAAACTCGGGCCCGCTAGAACAAAGACGCTTTCCCGAGGACTACTGAAGGGACTCGAAGCAGTGCGCGCGCTCCTCTATATCTATAGCTATACACACCCAGTCATGTGCCCGCGCGAACACCTCTCGCCACTCGACTCTCTGGCCTGGCAGTCACAGATCGGCCCTTTAGCCTCTCCGTACTGAAAGTGACCTTCAAAATCCGTGGAGTAAACTCCCTACTGAGGTCGTGGCAGTCTAAGAATGATTATAAAATCACTCCTAACCGTATTGGCCTGAAGCCACGAATCGCCTTGTCGATTGGCGTATATGAGAGCCAAATGACGGAAAAACGTTCGCTAAAACTACTAATAGGTAGAATATATTATTAATAAAGAATAAATACGCCGCACTTACTCTTATCTCTAGTAGTCCTCAGTTACGTCCGGAACAACCCTAACCCTATTTAAAGTAGTAATAAAGTGTGTGAATATTATTTAGTTTTTTCAGTGAGAAGTTCAGTTTAGTCAGTGAGAAGTTCAATTAAAAGAATAAAGAGTTTGAAGATATACTGTGTCTCTGTGCCCAAAGTCGCCCTCGGTGAGGTTTGAGAGTTGAATTTAAAGAAAAGTTCAGTATCCGAGTCAGTAAGTTTAAGTTTTACAACACTCATGATAATTATTTAGTCGTATAGCATGAGATTGCATTCACATTAGTGTCGGAGTCAAAATCAGAAGTTTTTCAGTTAAAGTCGATTCAACTTTAAATATCTTTTCACAATCACAAAAAAAATCTATATGCAAAATATAAGCTCTCTAGACCTGTTAGTTTTTGAATGAGAATAAATGAAAAAATGGAAAAACAGGTATCGGTATCAAAATCTCTCACAACTGTTAAAAGTCAAAATTCTAATTAATGCCTTGACAGAAAAGCTAAAATACTTATCACTTTCTTCATGTAAAAATACACTGGAAACCAGAAGTACAATGTGCTAAAGATGGTAGTTTCTGTGTAACTGTCCACAAGAAATATTTAATACGCTAAATTAAAAAATTCATATGGGCCTTGATGTGAAAATATGAATGAAAACAGTTAAATCATAATCATGTAGGTTGCATGTTTTCTAGGTAGCATAGCAAGTATCTGTGTATAATTTCAGTTGTATGGCTCTTTTATAATGCAAATAAATGGCATTGTAATGATAGACAAATCCACTGACTCTTATACTGAACTTTTCTTCAAATTCACTACTTAAACAAATGACGACGAGATTTAGCATTATTAATATATATTTTTTTAAATAGTTTTAAGGGATTTAGTAACATGTTACATGCTTGTAAAATATTAGCAGACGTTAGTGTGCTGCCCACCACTTATGGTGTATTTTCTACCAGTGTTATTAGACAGAGATAGAATCAAGAGCGCGCGAATCGCGTCTTCATTCCTAGTATGATATAAAAGTTCATCCCCGTCACAGCGCTTACAAAAATTAAATAATAAAGTTTGAAACGTTATTTGTACAATTTTCTGTTTAATTTTTTCAACCCATTCTATATTTAAATTAAATCTGTATAATATTGCCCCGAGATCGTTATAGGATTGCCCCACCCCTGGGGCAATTTTATAAAAGTTATGCTTCGTTAAAGTTGTAGTCGGATTTTTACAGTGGCCTTTTAGGGAGCTGAAAATTTTTGTATAACGACTTTAATCCAAGGACTTGAAACCTAATTGATTGATTTTTTATTTTCTTTAAACGGTTTTAAAATATAAAGCGACAAAAAAAAGCGTTCAAGTTCGCCCCCCTCTCCCCTATACATACATATATATATATATATATATATATGTGTGGCGGTCCCCTCCTACCACCACATGCGGCCCGAAGCGCCGCCTCGCGGAGCACCACGACGTGGCGAGCTCGAAGGGAGAAGCTTTGTCACTTTCGTGAATCAGTTACGGCCTGGCCGTCGGGTCGAACAGACCTAGTCATCCTGTACATAAATAATTATAATCTAATCGCAATCAGCTCTCAGCATTGTCTTTATTCTTTGTACCTGGTCCGTTCGCCTTTCCCTACCTTATCTCCTATTAGGGAGTGTAGAAGATAGAGATTTAACCTAACCATCCTAACTCTCTAAATATATTGTATATGATTCAGAAAATATTCAAAAATTTGTATATTTATTCCCAAAAATATATATGATAAATTTCATGAATCTTTCATGATGTTATAATATTATTGAAATAATAGGTCAATAATTCTAGAACTGTTCAAAAATTTTCAATTATTTGAAAAGAATATGTGTCGAAGAATCCTTAAATATACTATTAAATTTTTCAAAGAAATATTATCAAAAACAATTTCAACAATTTTACACGGAATGTTTCATAAATATTTCAAGAAACTAGGAAATCTGAATGCGCTTCATGCACTCCACATCATGTCATCAAATACATTTTTTCAGAAAGATTTCAAATTTTGCTGCTTGCTGAGAGCACTAAAAGTTTAAAGCGTATGTAGATTATGTAATAAAATTCGTGTTTTTAAATTCCATCGGTTGTTTAAGATAGGTTAAAAACGAACAATTCAAATTAGTAGAATTCAAAACTGAATAATTATATCTGTTGGATAACTAATAATATAATTCTTAACATACATTCTTAACATAGAATATAATAAAAAAAGTAAATTATCTATTACATTCAAAATTCGTGCGTTCCTCAATCTAACAAACCATACCGAACAATCACGTTCTCTTAACAACCAATCAGAATTATCTTATTAATCCTAGTTGAAAAAAATCATATGTTTTTATCAATATTTTAAAAAACATGTACTTTTATCATATGTTTTTGTGGTTTCAATTTAACATATGATAAAATCACACGATAAAAACATGTAACAAAAACACATATTAATAACTTTCCTGATTTTTAATCAAAAATAAAACTTAAAAGCGACACATTTATTATATTTGGTGACCATAAATGGTAGTACCATGCTGATGATAACACCAACAATAGGTCATATGTCTATGTTATCTGCCACTTAACTTTGAAAAGTTTAAACAAAACAAGTCAAGTTGCATATAAATGTGTCACTTTTAAGTTTTATTTTTGATTAAGAATCAGAAGAGATGAATAACTCTTTGTATTGTTTTTGTATTTGCTTTTATTACATGTTTTTATCGTGTGATTTTATCATATGTTAAGTTGAAACCACAAAAACATATGATAAAAGTACATATTTTTAACATATTGATAAAAACATATGATTTTTTTTTTCAACCGGGATCCTTCACAACCAAGTCCATCATTTTTTTAAGAGTGAATATCTTTCAACAATTTTTCATGAAATATGTTCAAAATATTCCATAAATAATTGCCTGAAAGATTCAACAATAATTTTAAATGTGTCAACAAATTATTTACGAAAGATTTCAGAAAATACTTTATTAGTGAAATTAAAACAATTTCAAAGTTTTCAATAAAATATTTATGGAATATATCTGATATATTTTACGAAATACTTTGATTGGCTCGGTTGATAAATCTTTCATGGAAGGTTATACCCTATTGCAAAATCTCACGTGAGATTTCGCATGATATCTCACCTGTGATTTCACCTGAGATCTCATACCAAAATCTCGTCCGTAATATTGGTCCGGAAGCTGCTGGATCCTCTTATTTGATCAAAATAAGTTTTTTTAATATTGGTAGTCGCCTATAAGGTGCCTTTGCTCAGATGAGTTCAAAAAACTAGGTTTCGAAGTAGTTAAAACGTTTTTTCGATTTTAAAAAATTTCTCTGGACCTTTTACAAAGCACTACACATGATAATCATGCCAGAATTTATAACGTTCTGGCCTTCTATCATGTTTCTTGACCACGTTGTAGCCTTACTCTATTCACTCAGAGTGTGTAAGGGTACTTACAAGATTTTTTTTATCGTGCATAAGTTTTTATTTCTACATTTTTTAATTAAACTCCATAAGGGCTCTCTGTATCTTGCAGACTTTCTGGTCGCTACCTTTAACGCGGCGCGCGAATCGAGCGCGCGAAGCAAGTTCCCAATATCCCGACTGAAAAATGGTAGATGACGCTTAGCTGATAATCGTGCCGAAACTAATTATTAGGTGATATCAATTAATTATTTTTATTAAAGCTAAAAGTTATTGTTGAGACTATAACTTACTCGGACTATGCATGCTAGGTGGAAATAATGTGTACACAGGATTTAACAATAAATCACTATTTATTAATAACACCTCAAGCTAATTATGATAATGTAATCGGTATAACAAAGTATAACGCGTGTTAACCGCTCGAGTGCACAAGGTGAAGTGAGCGCAGCCGCCGCACAGTGACGTCGGCGCTGGCCGTCTCGCGGCATGGAGAGGGAAGCGTTGAGTCGCGTAGCTCTGCGTTGTGCCTGTCGTCCTCTAGCAAGTAGACATCTGCTCGTTCATACCCAACAAACTCAATTAATAATGTTTCGATAACATTCAAGTTCCATGTTTCACATCTGCTACTAAATAGTTTGTATTTTTAGGCTTCCCACGCTTTATTTATTATTTCTGCAAGCACTTTGATATTAGATTAATAATAAAATCTGAACAATTTCGTTTATAAATAGTACAAGTATTCCTCTAATGTCGCCATTGTTTTGTATTTCTTTTAGCGTCTACTCGTGTCGCATGGCAACTTTGAACTCCTAATTGTATGCGGGGGGCCTTTAGATAGAAAGCCAGCCATAGCCAGATGCCAGTACCAGTACTCGGAGTTCCTTTCCGTTGTTCCGTTAAATACGAGGGGCAAGCACATTAGTTCTGCTCCCCATGAGGCAGGTGGCGCGCGGAACAACTTATTTAAGCTGTGTTCCAGACGCCACCTGCCTTGAGGGGTGAAGATGAGGAAATAAATGTACAGAAAGATTGCTCTTGAATATGAAAAACATTATGCACCCGTAGAACATTTCAATTTTTTATGTCTTCCATTGCCAAAGTTCTATTCGCGCTCATTTTTGGATATATATATAGGTCATTTTCTGGTTCTAAAGGATGCACATTCCGGTAGCTAAAATTAAAACCTTTAATTTGTTTCTTTGAAAAAGTTGGCAGTACCTCAAGAACCGCAATAAGTGCTGACAAAGTTGTAAATCATAAAAGTCTTCATGCACCAATTCACAGATTTGATACTTTGATTTCTTGGCTTTTTTAAGACAACTTTTGACCTAGGCAATTATTTTTAACCCACCAGCCCTCAAATTAATTCTTTTGCTGATACTTTGATTCTATTAAAACACATTTTTGGATTGTGTCTCCAGACAAAAAGTGGAATGTTTTTGGTTTTCGTTAATTTTTTCTGTGTTTAATTTCCATAAGAGAATTTCAACTGCCCAGCAAAAAAGTTTGGCAAGCGATGCATGCTCGCATTCTCACGCATTAAATGGTTTAAAGTACCGGGAAAAATTGGTTAGGTAGGTGTCTTCCACTTCAACTTCCAGCACCCGAGTTGTTTCCACTCGGTCGTATATTTGGACATATACCTGCGGCCTTTCCACAAATAAATCCTTCCTCGCGAGTCCTCATTTTTTCCAGGTAAGCAACGTTCCTACATCTCCAGATCGCCGCTTTGCCAATGTTGTCCGTTTTCCATGATAGCTCGTCCAAATCCCTGTACTGCTCACATATAATGGCTATGTCTCATGGACGTATTAAATAAGTAAGTCTTGCGCTCTCACAGTGATTTAGGTTTAGCTAAACTATCAACATTGTCAAAATATTGATTTGGCTGTATCGGTCTGCCTCTGGAAGACCGATACAACCAAATCAATATTTTGGTCACCACCGAGGGATAACATCATTGTGCAACTAGGGGGGAAAATTGGCTTTTTCTAGCGAGGGTGATGTTTTGAGCACGAGAGGAAGTCGAGAGTGCCGTAGGCGCCTAGACGGATACGGGTGCTCAAAACATCACCCGAGTCTGAAAAAGCCACTCCCCCCTTGCTGCACACCGTACTTTTTATGATAAGTGCACAAATAGGCCACTTATCATGCATATGAAAGGAATGGGAAATTTGAGGACTTTTCAAAGTAAAACAATAGTACAGGGTGGACCATTTTAATCTATTATGGGAAATATCTCAGATTTATGGTTGGATACAGAAAAATGTTTTAGACAAAAGTTGTAGAGGTCAAAGGGGGTCAACTTTTGGTACCAACAACTTTGACCTTGAACTTGTTTTTGAAGGTCATTACGAGGTCAAGATCAATTTTTTAAATAGGAAGACCTACTTTTGACTCCGGATTTGAAAAGTGCAGAAAATTTTACGTTCAAAATATCATTTTGAACAAGGTCACGGAAGGTCATTTGAAGGTCAAATTTACGAAAATTGTTAAATAATGTGTGTTAGCTCGGAATAACGGTCGGAAACATCAAAATGTTTTTAAAAAACGTTGTCAAGGGTAAAGAGTTTCACTTTCTGGTTGCAATAACCTAGACCTTGAATTTGTTTCTCCAGGTTATGTCAAGGTCAAAGTGATTTTTCAAGCGAGAACCCCTGCTTTTGATCTCTGATTTGGTAAAAATAAGAGAATGCCCGTTGGAAATGCTAATCAAGGTCATGGTAAGGTCGTGTCAAGGCCAATTTACTGTGCACTTTAAAAGTTAAAAATAAATACTTGAAAGTCAAAAGACATCAAAGACCTTGAACATCTGTCAAATTTTGAGGCAAAATTAGCCTAAAATATCTAAAAATTACATGAAATCCATTAATTTTTTTAAGACAAATCTTTCTCACTTGGTATTTTACATTTTTTTAAAGATAGAAAATCAGCCAAGTACCTATGACTTTCTCAAAGCTTTTTACTTCCTATTTTTAGCGTTACCCAGAAACAACGACGTGTACGTAATAGGATTATGTTTCCTTTGGGGTGCTTTATTACAGTGAGTTCCCCTTGCCTCTCACTGGGGTGTTTGTTTAACGTGAGTCCCCTTGCCTCTCACTGGGGTGCTTGTTTAACGTGAGTCCCCTTGCCTCTCACTGGGGTGATTGTTTAACGTGAGTCCCCTTGCCTCTCACTTCTAACCATTGAGTATGTACTCAAACTAACGACCGTTTGAGTCGATACAAAGTTGAATTCTTCTAAAAAAATGTCTTACCGTGGAAAGCAAGACATTTCTTCGAATTTCTACACGAGCTATTCGTATGCGTTCCATCATGTATTCTCGTGTCGTTGGTTGCTGTTCGTAACAAGTGTTTTTCAAATATCCCCAAAGGTAAAAGTCAGGTGAAGTTAGGTCAGGCGAGTTAGGAGGCCATGCAACTGGACCTCCACGTCCAATCCATTGGTTTGGGTACCGTTCGTTAAGAAAGGTTCTTACAATCCGTGCAAAATGTGGTGATGCACCATCCAATTGCACCCACATTCTTTGCCTGGTCTCTAAATCGATATCTTCAAGCAAGCCAGGTAAATGGTCTCTCAAAAATTCCAAAAAATTGTGTTGGTTGACATTACCGTTAAAAAAATAAGGACCAATTACAGATCCATTTACAATTCCACACCAAACGTTTAAACTCCAACGGTGTTGATTATCAACTGTTCTGTGCCAAAGTGGATTCACATCTGACCAGTAATGACAATTATGTCTGTTTAGTTCCCCAGTGCTTTTAAAAGTTGCTTCATCTGAAAACATAACAAATATGAACAACTCTGGATGCTGTAATGCCCATTGACAAAACTGAAGACGTTGTGTAAAATGCCGAAGCGTTAGTTCTTGAATTAATGTGATGTGGTAAGCATGATACCTTTGGGCTTTGAGGATCCTAAGAACTGTTGATTTTGGTATTCCATGTTGTCTTTCAATTTCTCGAGAACTAATGTGAGGATTAAGGTCAACGACTGCGAGAACTGTTAAAACACTATTGTCATTTTCTCCATACTCGTGGCGACGACGTTCACGATGTAATCGTCCTTCTCGAGCTCTATTGGTTAGATCTCGAATGGTAAAGTAAGTTGGATGTCGCCTATTTGGATAACGTTCAGCGTAAAGTGCGGCTGCACGAACATAAACACCTCGGCACTCTCCTAAAATCATAATCATGTCCACAATTTCATTTGGGGGGTAATCAGTCATTTTATATTTTTACAAAATTAACTACTGTATAAAGATAAATGAACCGTCACTGTTCGAGTACGGGTTGCACGTCGAGAGAAAATATTCGAATATTTTTGGAATAATCTTAGCGAGCCGTCTTCGTAGTTGGATCTTGCGAGTGAAAATCACCGTGAAGTCTTACCGGACGGTGACGGTTCGATAAGGGTATTGCTAAATTCGTAGTTGTGCATCTAAGTACCACCTGTGCAAATATTACTATCCGTGTTAGAGATCGTGCTTGAGCGGCGGGCTAACGGATAGGTATCCAAAATCGCGAGAAAACCATTTATAAAGATAATTTTACCTCAAAATTAGACAGATGTTCAAGGTCTTTGATGTCTTTTGACTTTCAAATATTTATTTTTAACTTTTGAAGTGCACAGTAAATTGGCCTTGACACGACCTTACCATGACCTTGATTAGCATTTCCAACGGGCATTCTCTTATTTTTACCAAATCGGAGATCAAAAGCAGGGGTTCTCGCTTGAAAAATCACTTTGACCTTGACATAACCTTGAGAACCAAATTCAAGATCAATGTTATTGCAACCAGAAAGTGAAACTCACCACCCATGACAACGTTTTTTAAAAACATTTTGATGTTTCCAACCGTTATTCCGAGCTAACACACATTATTTAACAATTTTCGTAAATTTGACCTTCATATGACCTTCCGTGACCTTGTTCAAAATATCATTTTGAACGTAAAATTTTCTGCACTTTTCAAATCCGGGGTCAAAAGTAGGTCTTCCTATTTAAAAAAATGATCTTGACCTTAAAATGACCTTCAAAAACAAGTTCAAGGTCAAAGTTGTTGGTACCAAAAGTTGACCCCCTTTGACCTCTACAACTTTTGTCTAAAACATTTTTCTGTATCCAACCATAAATCTGAGATATTTCCCATAATAGATTAAAATGTTGCACCCGTATATCAGTATGCGAATAGAGGCGCGTTGAAGGGGGAATGGCTCTCCCCGCACCGTGTGCTCGCTCGCCACTGGGATTTGCCGTTCTGGGGAAAGGCACGGCTCTTTGCCAACAACTGAGAAAAGGACCTCTTACCGTATAGCAACTGTGTCTACATCGTACCAGTAGCGGCCGTGTGCCACCCTGCCAGCTCTCCCGCTCCCCGGATACAATCGTAGCGTTGGAGCCTTCTCTAAAGATGTTATTTTCGTTATTTCTGCATTTTTTATTGTTACTGTGTGACTTTATGCTATTGATGGATTGTTTGTATGTGTTGAGGAGTGAGTTGGTGTTCTGTGCTCTGTTAATTGTGTTATTGTGGAGGTTTATGTATAACATTTCTGTGAAGCGTAGTATGTAGATATTCTGTGTTTTACCTTATATGAATGTGTCGTCTATATTAAAGGTGTGACCTGAGTCTATGTTGTGTAGAGCAAGAGGGGATTTGTCATCTTTATTTTTTTATGGCCAAAGCGTGCTCTCTTTCTATGTTCTAATTATCTTGTTGTCAGTCCTATGTATGTTGCTTCGCATTCGTTGCAGTCAATCTTATAAATTACGTTATGTGTGTTGTTAGCGTCTAATTTGTCTTTGCCAAGTTTTATGTATTTGTTAAATTTGTTTGTGGTCTTATTTGTCAGTGAACTATCGATTTGGTGTGATAAGCCTTTGATTTTTGGAATAATATATTTGTTATAAGGTAAAACTATTAAATTGTATTGGTTGTGTTGGGAAACAAAAGGTGTAGTGTTATTATTGTTATTGTGATTGAATGTATGTGTGCAATTCTTTTTTAAATGTATTCGCTTATAAAACTGATAGGATCTCATAGGAAATATGACTGCTATTACAACGATAGTAGGATAAGTAAAAACTGCTGCCAATTCATTGGCATGTAGCTTCCTCCAACTAAATTCGTAGTTCCAATAAATAAAATATTGTTTGAATATACAGTATGTTAATGCTTTTATTATTATTTCGAAATAAATAATCCACATACGCAAAAACGCTAGAATCCAAGTCGAGACGCACAAGAGCAATCGTATGCTCTGCTGTCGCATATATTATAACAGCGAGGAATAAGCTCAGTACTCCCCATAGCTATAGATATAGTAGTCGATGTTAAATTCGTCGTTGATTCTTGTTATTCCTCTGAATTCTCCGTTTCTATATACATACATGTAGCTCTTTATTCCCGACTCGCCGGGGATAAAGTACTAACTTTATGCTGGGGTGTGTTAAAAAATGTTTTTTTTATAATGTTGGATCTGATCTATTTTTTATAATAATGAACTCAAAAAAATAATTAAAAATTTTACCAATTCATACTTTTAATTTTAATTATTTTGCTGAAGGAGCAATTTTTTAACAAAATACTATGGTACTTACCAAAACGAGGGGTATAGAAGAAGTTTATCGTACATGAGCGGGTAAGTGGGAAAAAATTCGCAAAATTCGCAACAAAGGGACTTTAACGACGTGCAACGACACTCCTCTAAGAAGAAGCAAAAGTTTTAAGAAAAATGGTTTTTACATTTTAGCTCTTTACTTGAGAACCGCTCGACGAAATCGTTTAAAATCTTAGCAGCAGGCAGCTTTTTTATTGTAAATTACCAAATAAAATTCTGAAGCATTTGACTACATTGTTTTAGAGATTGTGGAAAGATATTTAAAGTTGAATCAACGTTAAGTGAAATACTTTTGTGTTCGACTACAACATCCATGATAATTATTTAGTCGTATAGCATGAGTTTGCATTCACATCAGTGTTGGAGTCGAAATCAGAAGTTTTTCAGTTAAGGTCGATTCAACTTTAAGTATCTTTTCACAATCACAAAAGAAATCTACATGCAAAATATGAGCTCTCTAGACCTGTTAGTTTTTGAATGAGAATAAATGCAAAAATGGAAATACAGGTATCGGTCTCTCACAACTATTAAAAGTCAAAATTCTAATTACCTAATACCTTGACAAAAAAGCCAAAACATTTATCACTTTCTCCATGTAAAAATATGCTAGAAACCAGAAATACAATGTGCTAGAGATAGTAGTTTCTGCGTAACTGGCTATAAGTAAAATTTGACCTGCCAATTTAAAAATTCGCATTAGCCTGGATGTGAAAATATGAACGAAAACAGTTAAATCAGAATCATCTAGGTTACACATAATTCTAGGTAACATAGGAAGTGGCAGTGTCATATTTTAGTTGTCTAGTATCCTTTTTACAATTCAAAGAGCATTGTATAATGATAGACTTAAACTTACTGACTCGGATACTGAACTTTTCTTTAAATTCGCCTCTCAAACCACACCGAGGGCGACTTTGGGCACAGAGACACAGTATATCTTCAAACTCTTTTTTCTTTTACTTGAACTTCTCACTGACATTTAAAAAAAACTAAATAATATTCACACACTTTATTACTACTTCAAATAGGGTTAGGGTGCCACTTTTCAATACACATGTTGTAATACTACACACTCTTTGTAATGATTAATTTTTACTAAAATTTCTTGCTAGTTATATTACATATATTTTATCTGTTATCAAGGTTTCCAGATTTCATTTTAAACACCTCAAACATTTCTACCAGGGTTATGAGTTATGACTGTTTTGAGGGTTATGAATTTAAAGCGCGGTTCTGATCTCGTTGCCTAGGCAACCAACCAGCAACCAATCAGAATCACGTATTAAATGCTTCACAACAAAGGCAGAAGGAGTAGCGAGCGAGCGGCGCTGGCGTGCAATTAGAATATATGTGTATGAATGATAAATGTATATAGGTGTGAATGTACGTGTGCAAGTATGCATGTGATTTGATTGAGTTTTTTCGGCGGCTCGATACCCGCTCTTTTCGCGGCCTATACAGTATGTGGCAGATAAAGCGGACACATTTCTTTTTTGGTCATTCTGAAAAAAATAGCGTGAGCGCAAATAAGACGGGGGGGGGGGCGTAATTAAAGGTCAAATCACGCTCTACAAAGTTACCGTACCCTTTTTACGGCCCTAGGTTTAATAAAATGATGCATAAAAAAAGTTAGGTAAGGTGCTCTAAGCCCTTCCATTCGATAGACCGTGGCAAATAATGCTTAAAACCGCGATTATACGATTGCCCTTGTGTTTATTCAATTTTTAAATCAACAATGAAAATTGATTTCTGAAGAGGGAATATTTCGCCGGGCGACCGAAGATGGCGGCATGCGACGCACTTCCGTACTGTTGTGACTCGAGGTTAGAGCGTCGTCTTCTACGTGCAGGTTATGCGATCTCATTCGGGAAATCGTGCCTGTGCCGGTCCCGACGAACATACGCGCTCAGTCGCAAATCGTCAACCCATAAGCTCGTTGTGCCTCTAGAGACTCTCAGAAAATTTTTCAATGGTCGAAAAACCCTCGGAACGGAGCATCTTTTGATCGTTGAAAAGCACTCGGAGCATATTTCGATCGTCAAAAAACCCTCCGAGCATCTTTCGATGGTCGAAAAACCCTCGGAGCATCTTTCGATGGTCGAAAAGTACTCGGAGCATCTTTCGATCGTCAAGAAATAATCGCGAGTACTTTTTGATCGTCGAAAAACCCTCCGAGAATCTTTCGATGGTCGAAAAACCCTCGGAACGGAGCATCTTTTGATCGTTGAAAAGCACTCGGAGCATATTTCGATCGTCGAAAAACCCTCTGAGTATCATTCGATGGTCGAAAAACCCTCCGAGCATCTTTCGATGGTCGAAAAACCCTCGGAGCATCTTTCGATGGTCGAAAAGTACTCGGAACGGAGCATCTTTCGATCGTCAAGAAATAATCGCGAGTACTTTTTGATTGTCGAAAATCACCTGGAGCAATTTTTTATGGTTGAGAAAGACTCGTGAATACTTTTCAATCGACGACGCGGTTTCTCGAAGGAAATCGCATAACGCGAAAAGAAATGTGTCTAGATATTAAAATTTACTACATATTCAGGAAAAATTACTATATTATATAGTAACGGACAGTTATACTTGCTTTGTATTAAATTTTACTATCTCAGATAGTAATTTCTATACTGAATGAAATTTTAAAAAATTTAATTTTTTTTTGCTGGGCAATTTTACGCGCTTATTCGAATATGATTATTATTATTATTGATATTTAATGTTGTTAAGTGAAAGAAATAAACGAAAGTAAGAAATTTTTCTGCGGCGACGGGAATTGAACCTGGACCTCTGGAATGGGAGTCGAGCACGCTGACCACTTACCCAAACAGTACTGTTATGTACTAAATTTTAAATCTGATATATTAATCACATTTACTCATGAGTTGATATTAATAATAAATTGACCATAATTAATAAATAATAGCAGCGAATGATATTTTATCACTTAATAATACCAGATAAACAAAAAATTATAGATTTTGGTCTCTGATTACTGCATAAATCAACTTCATAACCTCAAATTCTGGCACACGGAGAAATTTTTAAAATAATTTTTACTATATAAAGTAGTAATTTCTAGTAAACACGTAACAAATTTTAATATAAGTCTAACAATTTTTACTATGAATATAGTAAAAATCGTCATGGAGCGAGTATGACCGGCCGTTACTATCTAATATAGTAATTTTTCCTACATATGTAGTAAATTTTAATATATAGTTCTCTCAGTGTACTATCTCCAGCGCAACTAAAGCGCCTAGTCTCTCCTCAAGAGCAACCTACGCCTTAAGAAGATATAGAACTTTTTATAGATATAGAAATATTTCGGTATCTCAAAAGACATATAAATTTAGCGTGTTGAACCTGATAAGCAACTAACGCGTATCAGTAGCGAAACATAAAATAATTTCAAATTTGTATAATATGAAATAACAAACTTTTATTATTGCAGTATCTTTCCATTACCTGGTATCCCGGACCTCTTTCATTATAATCAAATTTCTATTTATGATCTGTCATCATAATTACGACACAGATCAATTAATGATTACTGCTCTTCTCTAAAAAATAAAATTACATACGAGCACAGGACCAAGAAGAGTCGTGACCGTTTTAACTGCCATAATAGCCACTGAAGAGACTTGGTTAGAAGCGCAAATTAACATGAATAAATTCCTATTGGTTATAGATTACTGGCTGGCAGCGAATAAATTATCACTGAATGTAGATAAAACAGTCTGCATGACATTCGGAAGCTATTGTAATAGTGTATCGGCATACATAGAAGTAAAAATACAGGATAGGATGTTGACTAGAGTGGAGAGCTGTAAATACCTTCGAATTATTTTTTACTATAATTTGAAGTGGGATAAACATATTGAATATATAATTAAAAAAACCAAGTACTTAGTATATATTTTTATAAGTTAGTAAACATAATATCGACGGTAACACTAAAAATGATATATTATGCTTTTTTCCATAGCATGATAAGCTATAGAATCTTAGCCTGGGGGAGTGTATAAAAATAACCGAGATCTGGTACAAAAATTACAAAGTAAAATATTGAAGATAATTAATAAAAACAGTTTCAACGTACATGACAGCCCTCTAAACCAGGAACAACTTTTTATCTTCGAGGCAATAAGGCTACATTATAACGACCTTAAAATCCAGTACTTAAGTTCTATAAGTGTTACTAGGTAAAAGAGTTTAATTATACCTAAAAGTTGTAAAAGTGTCAGTGATAAAAAAAGTCTCAACAAAGCAATCATTACACATAATGCGCTACCGAATAGTCTAAAATTAGTAGATATAAATAAACTTAATCTTAAAAGAATTAAATCAAGAAGTGGATTAAAATGAATTGTTGACTATTTATATGCTATAATTTAACATAGGGATTATTTTAATGAAATTTGTTGTTATTGCGTGCGAAATAAAATATAAGCAACGGAAGTTATTTGTTAAATGCACAGTAAATAAGCATGCGATTGATGCCTTTAGTTTGTGACATATAGCGTAAGAAGGAATGTTTTTCTAGATTTTAAGAATATTTTAATATTTTGTATTTTATTATGTAATGTCAGTGCTTGCGAACAGGCAATACGTTTACCTCTGCAAGGTACTGAGTGTTTCTATCAATTAGTTATACTCTGTACTATATCTGGAACAAATAAATAAAAATAAAATAAATAAAAACATAAATAAAGTCATATAGATAATCATTTGCAGAACACAATAGTTTTATTTTCTTTATGTTGGAGTGGTGAAAAGTTTTATCTGAGAGTTTTATTGCTTTGTCTACTAAGTTGTTTATAATAGTTATTTTTTTTATGAGGTTGGGTGGTGTAAATGAAAGTTGATATATCTTCTGGATGCTGTGGATTATTGTCATGTCTAAGAAGTTGATGCTGTTATTGTTTTCTTTTTCATAGGTGAATTGTAAGTGACTATTGTAATTATTAAATGTATCTCTTGTGTTTTTGATGCTGTTGTTATTTATGATTAGGTAGCAGTTGTCGACATAACGGAAATGCCTTATATCGTTATTTATGGAGTTAAGGCAAGTTTCGAAGGTTTCTAGTTTTACCAATACTAGGTCAGCAAACCAAGGGCTGGTGCAAAAACCCATGGGTGCTCCTAGGATTCGCTTATAATATTTATTGTTAAATTGTAAATAGGTGGAATCAAGTAAGGTATCAATTCCTGTTAGGAATTAAGATTTAGCTATAGATAAACACGGGCTTAGGTACTTCCACTTGTCTGTGACCGCCTCCAGAATCAGGTGTCTAGGAATATTACTGAATAATGAAACCACGTCAAATGATGCTAGTGGGTGGTTGTCATGGATTACGTGCTTAAATTAGGTGCTGTCTAATATGTTTTTTAATTCATGGCTGTTTTTTATCGAAGATAAGGGTTTAGGAATGTGTCTATTGAAGAGTGAGCAGATGCTTTTATCAAAGATGTACGTGGGGCTATTGATGGCTAAGATTATTATGCATATTGGGAAGTTTTGTTTGTGTATTTTTATGAGAGCGTAAGCTCTTGGTACTGTTGTGTTATCTAATTTACTGCTGACATTTCTGAAAGCAATATCATACTCAAAAATACAAATTTTTCCCATTCCATGCTTTCTCGTTATAAATTTCTCTATCTATACATACACCTCCATAATAACACAATCAACAGGGCACATAACACCAATTTCCTCCTCAACACATACAAACAATCCATCAATACCATAAAGTCACACAGTAACAATAAAAAATACAGAAATAACGAAAATAATATCTTTAGAGAAGGCTCTAACGATTTTATCCGGGGAGCGGGAGAGCTGAAAGGGTGACACACGACCACTACTGGTACAATGTAAACACGGTTGCTATACGGTGAGAGGTCATTCTTGGCGTTTCTGCTATACTGGTGCTCTCTCGTCGGTCTCTCGCCTTTCTCACAACACTTTTACCCCCCATATAACTCCCTGTCAGTTCAACAAAATCAGAGCTGACGAAAAAAATTCATTTTCTTCTTCTGGATGTAAGTGATATTTTAAGCGTATTGATTTGTGCACATATAGTGTTTGACAGAGAATCTCGGTACATTTATTATGTTTTATTTTACAGACAAATTACCTTGACTATTGTATCCTGACTATCATACCATTGACAGTCATTGTATTTTAACAATCCGACATATGTATTGTAAGTTCTTACGGCAGACTATGTGTAAAACCAAGATTGTTTCTTGTTTAATTTAATATTTCAATAAATATTTAAGTGGCCCTGAAGAAGGAGGATTAAGCCTCCGAAACGTTGGCCTATACCATTCAAACGTATTTGTGGAGATTAATAATTACCACACTTTTATAAACATTTAATATTTAAATATTAGTAGAAGGGGCACGTTATCGATCCTGAAGGGAGGGGGCATGTGCGTCGGGGCACGTTATCTATCCTGCAGAGACGGGGCATTTGCGTCGGGGCACGTTATCCATCCTGCAGAGACGGGGTATTTGCGTCGGGGCACGTTACCGATCAGTGGGGGAGGTGAGGATTGGGTCTGGTGGAGGGGCTTTTGGCTCGGGACACAATATCAATTCGTGGGGGAGGTGGTGGCCTGTCTCGGGGTCCATTATAGTTCAGCTAGGAGAGGGTGGCCGATGGGGTAAGAGGTGGTGGTCAGTCTCAGGGCACGGTATCGTTCAGCCGCGGTCTCAGGGGCATGGTGTCGTTCAGGCGTGTTAGTTTATAAATTTTTATGTATCGTGAATTTGTTTATTGTTGTTGAACACTTTGTTAATTGCGAATTTCGTGGATGGATTAAATAATTTTGTGTGTAAATAAGGTAAGTGAAAAAAGTAAGATAAATGTTTAGATATTATGAACAATTGAATGTTTATAAAAATTTGTAAATTGCGAAAGTCGTAAATAATTTGGGGGCCTATTTTTGGAGTTGGGTATTAGTAGAGTATCTGGAGCAGGGACTATCCGGAGCTGTACGCGCCGAGTGGGCCCACCCGCTGCGAAGAGGTCGCATTGACGCAAAGTTTGGCGAAGGTAGAGTATGGTAAGAAGGAGAGACAGAGAGGGTTTTGAATTTTCGTGTTTTCCGCTTTGGTATAATAAGTATAGAAAATTTTTGAGAGTTATACTGGGGGGGGGGGGGGGGGGGGGGGGGGGGGGGGAGGGTCTTGCGGCCTTGAGAGCGGAAATGTGTTTAATTATGACGGTCGCGTGGCGTAGGCTCAGATGTTTGTAGCTTTTTTAAACATGTGTACTTATTGAGGTAAGTAAGCGTGCCGTAGAGAGCGTGGGGGGATGTACATTTGTTGAATGACATGAATGCTGCATTGACGTGATTTTATGGTGTTAATGAGAGGAAATTCGGGATACTTTGAATCGACGGAGGAGTGCTTCTCTTATGGGAAAATATATGTAGGATATAATATAAGTTTGTGTGTTTTTAAATAAATAAGATTGTTATTTAAGAGAAAAAATGTTTATTGCAGTAAGCGACTTTTTTATGCTCGTTTATGATTTGGAAAATTTACAACTTGATTTTCGTACATTTTTACAAGTATTTCCTGTAGATTATTTGCATACAATGTTGTTAATTCTAAGTATAAAATATCGAAGTAGTATTTTAAAAAGTAAGCGTCTTTAGAGGCGTCAAACTGATCTTGAACATTTTGTCGTACAACTTTTGTATTATTAAGGCATAATTTAAAAAGATTTTCGTTATCGGTGTCGAAAAGATCTTCTTTTTTGACGAAACATAAAAGCCCTTTTATGATGTAGTCTGTGCAGTTGTTGACTGACGATGCGATGCGTTCTAAGCGTCGATAGCATTCGTCGATACAGATGGCTGCCTTTTTCAGTCCGTGAAAAGTACGTATTGTAGTACAGCCGCAGGGGTGAAAATTTTTTTCCCCTTGTTAGTAGGCTCTTTGAGAATTATGTCGAAAAAAATTGATTTCACGCTGAAGGATATAGTGCAGCGTATCTCTTTATCGTCATCAAGTGAGATTTTACTAAGGAAGCCTTGTAATAGTAATTTTTGGAATTTGTGTAAAAACATGTAGGAAGTGTGTTTTGATATATTTATAGTGGAAAAATAGTGCGTGCGTGCGTGCGTGCGTGCGTTCGTTCGTTCGTTCGTTCGGCAAAGAGTCGTAAAAATTCATGGAAAAGTAATAAAAGTGTCATTGTTCAAAAAGGCGGAACTTTTCTACCGTTTCTACTACAACCTATAATAGAAGGTGTATTGTCAATTTTACGCTAAACACGTAAAGAACAGAAAATGTCGAGCATCAAAAAAATGGTCTTAATATCCAAAGATCAACTAGATAGAATGCAACGAGAGACACACCCTGCTACAATCAACAGCAGTAGCAACAGCAGCAGTAATTTCGCCACAAGTGACTCCGACACTGCAAGTCTTGAAACTAGCCAAACTGTCGGTGACAATTTTAGCCGTCTAGACGATGAAATAAAAAAATCTCGATTTAACAACGTATACAAACGACCAAGATCGCTTGAAGCATTATTGGAGCGCTTTGCGACGGTACTTATTTTTTATAAGAAAAGCGTAAACCACAGGCCGGTCCTAGTGAAAAAAATCCTTTACACTTTGAACCGCTTTCGGACCATTTAATCGTGCAAAGTGTTTCAACAATTTTTAAAAAAGTACCCAGCTATTATTAAACCATTTAAAATCACACACTGATCGCATATTTTCGGTCGCCAGTAGAACAGCATATATTGACGGTGAATAAATTCACCATTTAAACATTATAGATTTGGTCAACGAAGCTGCACGAGCTAGGAAAAAATACAAAGCTGTTGGAAGAAAAGAATTTGCAACATTGCCCTGGATTCTTACTGTATCTAAAGAGTTTATCGGAAATACTGAGCCCTGGAGTATCGGTGGTGCTGTATTACAAGCCGAAACTGAAGTAAATTAGACAGTTACAATAATCAGACTATCGCTAATCTCGCCAAGTCAAAGTCTGAGTTCGCATCAACCCTCGACAACGACGACGGTGACGGCGAAGACGACGCCGACAAAAACGGCTTGAATTTGGATAAAAAACGTTATGAATTTGCCGATGACGAGACTGCATTACTCGGATCCAGTAAATAACGACCAAGAAATTGAATTCTATGGCCGGCGGCTAGTTGGTATTTCAGAAATTCAAAAGCCATAAAGATACACGGTACATACAGCACTATACAATGTCTCGCTGCACAATAAACGACGCTTAAACACTATCCGGTAAACTGGATATATGCATGAAATTATTTTACGACGAAAGATGCGGATTTGCATATATAGGCTTTTTCATAAAAAATAATGCTGTAAGGCTGTGCAGATCACCCGTTTTGTCGCCCGCTGTTCATTGCATACTCGGTTTTGAGTTTGGTTGTCGACCCCACAGACACACGAGAGCAAATAGATAATTATCAACTACGTCTCGTAGGCACGCAACCTGCAAGTTTTGCAAGAGCCGTGCCTGATCAACTGATTATCTATTCTAATCTGTGCGAGGCCAGAACATTCGATTTTGGCACTACTGTCGTGAAGCATTTCGTGCTAGTTCACTATGTGCCTGTGCTCGCAAATAGATTTCAAACAATTGACATAGCTATAAGAGACCAATTCGGCAAATCCATACCATTCAAGTTTGGAACGCTGACCCTAGCACTACATTTTAAGAGAGTGCAGTAAGCGATTATTTTTTGTCTGCAAACAAGCTTTTACACCATCTACGACCTTCAAACCGGACGCGGCGGCCGTGGCGTAAGTCATGTGTACGTCGGTTCGCCTCGGATGCGAGGCCATGGCTTAGGATCATGGTTATCTGGAATATTCCGCAGTGCTTTACCGTTTCTTGCCAAATGTGCTCGAGCCGTTGGCAAAGAAGCTTTACGAGCTGGCGTTGATGTACTCTAAGACGTTGGAGAAAACAACATGACTTTCAAGGAGTCGCTCAAAACCCGTCCCAACGAATCGGGACATAACCTCAAGCAAAAAGCAATAAAGAAGCTGTCAAAAATCATGGAAGGTTCTGGTTATAATCATCTACATGCTAAACGCCTTGCTTAGTCTCATCTCGCGCTTGGACCACGACGGAAGGTGTCACAGAGAAAAAAGCGACGCTCATCTGCCGCTGCTGCTGCTGCCACTACAAAATCCAAGAAACACAAGACGAAGAAGAGTCTACGTAGGCGTCGTGCAAAGCCTGTTAAAAGATTAAAGAAAAAACCGACAAAGAAGCGAAAGTCAAAAAAGAAGGCAAGAAAAAGTAAAACAACACGTGATATATTTGACTAACGTTTTAACGTTACATGTCGTTTTTGCACAGCCACTCGGAAGCGTACCTCAAAACCAAGCTTGACTTGTTTTCTCTACCTCCTACACAGACAGTCATATAATCAATTAGATGGGTATCTTACAAGCCCGTATCGTCGTTAAGGGACGAGAGTCCCATAGAGTTCTGCATAAATTCTTAAACGAGGATTATCTAGATCTCGCACATACTATGATAAAACTAAATGTGCAAATAACACCGCTGCTGGATACGACAGACAAATTGGTGGCTCCAGTAAACAACTTTTTACACTCGATATTCAACCAAGTTTATGTTTATTTAAATCAAAAACAGGTCTCCTTGAAAGACAAGCATGTCTAGCGAATGGCAAACAATACGATCTTCTCGGACATCTTTATTGCGATATAATGAATTAAGATAGATTTCTCATAAACGTCGTCGAAGTTCGACTAAAACTCGTGCGCTCCAAAGACGCTTTCTACCTCATGAACGCATCATCTACCGAGTATTCTGTGCATATATCCAAAGCCATATTTTTCGTGCGTCTAGTAAATTCTAACCAGCTGTACTTATAGCACACTCCAAGATTGTCATCGGCCACGGTCAAATACCCCATTACACGTGTAGAAGTAAAAACTTTTACATGCACAGCGGTATAATCGGAGATTCTTTACAAATCGTCATACTCGGCCAATTAATTACCTTAAAGAGTTATTCTTGGCTTTGTCGACGACAAAGCTTTTAACGGCGACAAGACAAAAACCCATTTAATTTTCAAAACTTTTCCATTAATTTTCGATCTCTCTATGATGACGGCACTTAAATACTGACCAAGCTATTACAGCCAAAGTTTGACAAAAACGCTACTATCACACGTTATTCTCTGGCACTGGCATACATTATATGAGCAACGATATTGCGCTTTCAGAATACGCCGACGGCTATTGTCTTTTTGCTTTCGATCTTACTCCCGATTTTCCGGCGTATTATGCCGGCCATTGGAATCTCGTAAAAAACGGATCAATCAGAATCGAAGCCCGCTTCGATAAGTCATTAACTAAAACTATAAACTTCATACTCTATTTAGAGAGAGAGAGAGTGAGAGGGGGGGGGGGGGCTACAATCCTTTCCACTCTCCCACTTCTCTCTCTCTCTCTCTCTCTCTCTCTCTCTCTCTTCCTCCTTCTTAATCATGGAGAAAACAGACTAAAAAATTGATAAACAAGCGTTTCACGACAAAAACGGCGTGTTTGTACCCCAAGAGATTGCTGTGCTAGGAGTCGACTGCAATTTCATTATACACTGGATCATTAAACCACTGTCATATGAATGCACATTATACAAAAAAGTATACTCGCCACAAACACAAATCTGTTGTGCTATCACCACGGCATCTAGTAATGCGCTACGAATATACGTGCGCGGGCCTTAAAAGTATAATATAATACAAAAGCTACTGGAATGTATCCTCGGCCGACACATAATCAACTCGGAGGAGTTGCTTATGTGAGAACTGCCTATCTTTCAAAAATCTACCCCGTGTTAACGAAAACTACTTACTGCTTTTTCACGACAAAAAATGCGAATACTTTACTTGTTCTCTGGGCTACGTATACAACTACAGCTGTGAATCATGAAAAATCTGCATGTCCCCGTCGAAATTCACACCAATACTGCCCAACAACGCTCAAGAGATGTGCCTGATATTAAAAATAACTACATTCATGTAGATCATATAGAAGAAGCTTGTAGAAAATTAAAAAAATATATGACACGCCGTGGCGTAAACCTTGATTTATATCACACTCGTGAAAAAATGCACTCGCTAAATCTCGGTTTATGCACATTGTGTCATAAAATATCGTACGATATTAGGGGGGTAAAGGGATTTCACCCTCGCTTCGCTTGGGCGATAACGTCTCCACGAGGGTGAAACTACTTTACCACACTAGTGTCGTAATATATTACAAACATATTCGTAGAATCCATGTTGACAGTGTCTCCCGCCACCCCAGCTACGGCCAGCGCTAGTAGTGAGGAGTACAGACCAGCTGAGGAACATCACTACGATCGCTTTCACGATGCATTCTCTGCAGATTCTACGCGCACTCAAAAACATACCAGCAACGACAGTGGGTGTTTTTTCCGGTGGACGAAATCCTTCGTCTTGGCGAAACCGTGTGCAATTGTGATTAACACGGATGACAGCACAAAACCTAGCTCGCATTGGGTCGCGATTTTCATCGACACTGCAAGACAAGGAGTTTACTTTGACAGCTATGGACCACCCCCCAGCCACCCGGATCACACCGATCGACTGAGACAAAATTGCTGTGTATTCGATTGGAATATCCAACAGCTGCAGAGCCTCGAGTCTGACGTTTGTGGGCATTATTGCATTAGTTTTTTTTTGTTTCATCTTACTTGTGGTAGTTTTCTTTATAATTTTCTTACAATATGTTAAACAGATACTGTAGTCAACGATATGCGCATTGTAAATATTACCAACCATCTCAAAGAACGCAAATACAAACATGTAAATAAAATAATTATCTACACCAACACCGAACAAACCTGCAAACCGAAAAACCGACATTGCAAATAAAATATCATAGGACGCGCGTGTGTGTGTGTGTGTGCAAATATGTGTGCGTGTGTGGATGTATGTGTAGGCGACTTATATTTTTTATTCATATATAATCGTCTGTGTACTTTTCTTATACATTCATGTAATCCTATATATTTTTCCAAAATAAAAAAAACACTTATCAAAACACGTGTGTCCTCATTTATTTTACTACCATCGCTATGGAAAAATCCAAACATCCACAAGAAACCTCTGCCTTATTTTCCAACCGTCATCTAACGTTCTCATCCTCAGCATTTCAAACTGCATACATCCGCTTTTGCTTTTCTTACAAACATTCGTCATTCGCTCTCCCCTCGCAGTGGATGGGCCACCTCGACGCGGACAGCTCCTGATAGTCACTGCTCTGGATACTCTCCTAATACTCAACTCCGAAAACAGGCTCCCAAATTATTTACAACTTTCGAAATTTTCAAATAAATTTTATAAACATTCAATTGTTAATAACATCTAAATAAACATTTTTCTTACTTTTTTCACTTACCCCATTCACACACAAAATTATTTAATCAATCTAAGAAATTTCGTAATAAATAAAGTGTTCAACAACAATAAAAAAATGTATAAACAAACACGCCTGAACCGTACCTCCAAGTTAAACCGCCGCTGAACTATAACATGCCCTGAGACTGACCACCACCCCTACCCCATCGCCCACCCTCTCTCAGCTCAACTATAACGGACCCAAAGACCTCCACTGATCCATACCGTGCCCTGAGCCGAAAAGCCCCTCCACCGGACCCAGACTGAAACGCTCCGACTTAGCTCGATTTGAATATTATTTATTTTTTAGTGGTCCGGAATGTCGGGTATTTGAATCTCTTCTATTTTTGAAATCCAACTTATGTGTTGTTAGTATTTCCTACTTGGCTAACGTATTGTAGCTAAGACTAATATAGCTAAAAGTAAATTTTGTGTTTGAATTTTATTTATTAATATTGGAAAGTATTATTCATAAACTGTAAATAATGTTGAAGCCTTATATATATGAAGTGCACGGAAGTGCCTTATAGTTTTGTCATCGAAAAATGTGTGAGCTGCGATATCTCACGCAATTTTCGACCGATCGGATTGAAATTTTGGGAGGAGTCTCATCTCGCACAAACCTAAAAACTAATTTTTTTTATCCCGATCGTCTACGTTTTTTTAAGTCTCTGAGTCTGACCAAAACACGCGTCGCGAGAGTTTAATATTAAGTTCGGATTCCACAAATTTAGCAAGTCTGGCGCCCATAAGCGCGGCTTGAAGTTCGAGACGCGGGGTCGAAAGAGGTTTTAATGGCGCGACTCTACTTTTAGACGTTATAAGCGACACATGAGCTTGATCGTTATCGGAATTAAATCGTAAATACGCGGCTGCAGCGTACGCCGTGATACTCGCGTCACAGAATACGTGTAACCTGCTCTGCTACTGAATCTTGTGCGTTTATCGGAGAAAAACAACGCGGTACTTCGCACTCTTTTATGACTTTCAGCTTTTCAATCCACGAGAGCCACGTCGCGAATTCTTCGTCCCTTATTTTGTCATCCCAATTGACTCCGCTTCGCCATATCTCTTGCATTAACAATTTTAATTTTAAGGTGAAAGGGGCGAGAAGGCCAAGCGGATCGAAAACTGTCATAACGACGCGCAGAACTTCTCTTTTAGCCGGTTTTTTATCACCGTTCAAAATCCGATTCGAAATTTTAGCGAATTCTACGTTAAATCGCAACACGTCTTCCTGTGGATCCCAAAATAAGCCTAAAACTCTCCTCCCCGATCGCACAATCATACACAAAAAAAATACTGTTGTCTAGTCAGATCCGCGGTCTGAATCATAAGACTCAGTTGCCACGTTGACACACTCAGAGGTTGTGCGCGGGGCACCCCCCGATTGCGCGCTATTAAAATTCGATTTATCATAGCCCCGCAATGAACCATGATGTAGCAAAGTATGATGCGTTTTCGCGCACACACCGCATTTTGCACTTTTACATGCGCCTTTTGCATGTCCAGTTTTTAGACATCCGAAACACAGCCGGAATTTTCTCGCGATACTCCAGCGTTTATTTGGCGCTTCTTTTGCAAATGTCGTACACTCCGACGGAAAATGTTTTCCTTTCGCACAAATCACAGTCACGCACTCTCGTAGAGCTGTTGTCTCTACGCTTATCGATCGAATCGCTTACATCTTGCGCCGCGCACACTCCGCTTGTTCGCGTATTTCGCGTGTCTTTTTTATTTTCCCAAATACTCGTCGTATTTTCAACAGTGCCATACTCAGCGTCAAAAATCCCGGCGCCTGCGGCGAGTTATGCCTCCTTGTGCAAGAAATCACTTAGCTTTTCTAACGCGGAACTCGATCCCTCTACAGTATGCGCATATCTGTTGTACTCGAATTTCAAAGCTGAAGGCAGCTTGTTCCCGACAAGCCTACATATTTCGGGACTGTGTAAATACCCGGTCAGATCAAGAGATTTAAAGGCAATGATCGCGTTTCTGAATTTTGTTGCGAACTGAGCCAATGTAATTTTTCCCGCTTCAATCGACGGAAACTTTTTTAATTCCGCGACAATCTTTTCGGCCACCGTGGTTTTATTGCCGTAATGTAATTCGAGCGTACTCATAACGGTTTCCAGATCGCGGCACGTGGCTAAAAGCGTACTTACAACTTCACGGGCTTCACCTTTGAAAGCTTGGAATAAACGCGACATATTTTCACGATCATTGTAACCGCCTAACTCTTCCGATAGTTTATACGCTTTTTTAAAATGAAGCCAGTCTAACGGATCACCGGAAAAAGAAGGCAGACTCTTCGCAGTCGTCAATCGGTTCACTAGACGCGAATTTCATTCGCTAAATGACGCTTCGCGCACTGAATTTAACGTTCTTTCAAGAACTTCCGCAAAACGCTCGCTCGCATCGTTTACATTAAAATTCGCATTACTCGCATACGCATCATTCTGTCTCGTGGAGCTGAAGGCTGCGTCGTGCTGTTGATCCAGGGATGTCGTGGCCGCACGTCGCTGTTGACCAGGAATCGCCTCGGAGATCTCTCACGAAATCGGAAGCTCGATGGCGGGATCTCGCCGCCGACGTTGCTGGCGTCCCTCCTGAGCTCGCCGCTTTGTTGGCCAGACCTCTAGGTCCGTCCAGCCTCTCTGGACTTTCTGCGCTCTGCGTAGAGGTCCTGGTGGCTCGCCTTGAATTTTGCTCCTCATCTGGGGCGGGCATGATCTCGTTGAGCGAGTCGTTGGAGACGGTCTTCCTGGACCGTTTGGCTGCGGGCTTGGATTGTGCCACTGCACGTTGTCTTTTTGGCGCCATTTTCACTCGTTTTACAGTGAAATTCAAAGCGATTAAAAACTTTTCTAGGAGCACCGTAGTTTACTCCAATCCCAGCTTTTTCCGGAAAAAGTTTCCCGGGTTTCGGCACCAATTATAAAGGACAATGCTGGGGTTTGAGGAAAAAACGGTGTTTGTAGAAATCACAACTTTAATAACAAAAAATTATTATAATGACGATTACCTTATTCTTTCTGCGAGGCCAGAGGTCGATTGACCGAGTGCGTGTAGCGCTGCCCTTTTAAGCGCTCGCCCGAGTCATTTCGCAGAAACCCCCGATCATTATGCGATTACGTCACCTCCGAACCACCTGTTATCACGTCAGTCTTTCGGCCCGAGTCCTGACATTTGTCAGCGGGTTCCTGACCCATTTTCCTGGTTTTGAAAACCAGAGATTTTCCGCCCGGGAAACCACCCTCGCGAGACTACAGCTTTCGAGAACCATACGTTCTCCCGGCACGGCACGGTCCGTCTCGCAAGGGTAAATTTTCCGGATCACGGAAAAACCTCGGGTTTTCCCGGCACAGCACGGATATTTGAGGCGATGGTTCGGAGCGCATTTTCTAACGTCGATTCCCCCCGAGTCTGGCATCGCTTTACATAGTTCCCAAAATATTACTAGAATTAATTTACGCTTAAAATTAGATTGACAAAATGCGCGCGGCGCTAAGAATATTTGCGGTTATCGCAAATCTCGTGCGAGAGGCTTTGTCCGCCTCGTATCAATGTTCACATTCGCCGAATCTCTCTCGGCTTTTTCTCGAGTCTTTCATAGCCGAGCTTGTTTGCATCTCGGGGCTCGATTCGCGATAATCGGTATTTTGATTCGCGAATCCACACTCGGCCGGTGCCGACGTGCGCCGCTGTAAAGTGTAAATTTACACTATTCCATTATAAATTCAACGCTTAAATAAAACATGCAATTGCGCACGCTACAGCAGGCACAATTTGTTCAATTTTTGCGTTTTTTGAATAAAAATTTTGGTGTTACACGATTATCTCTAAGAGACTTTTATCAATCGGGCTAAAAATTTGTGTGCGAACTCCCCTCGTAATAGTAATGTGCCAATTTATTTTGGGTTCGATCCTGCGTGTATACTCAAATTCGGTCACATCCAAAAATCGCTAAAAACGGTTTTTTGGCTCTAACTCGAATTCTATGCATTCTACAAAAAAAGGTTCTGGAGAAAAGTTGTAGATCTCAAAGAAATACAACTTTTTACTATTTACACTTAAGCGTGAAAATGCTTTTATTTCGAGTTAACAGGCCAAAATCGATTTTTTTATATCATTAAACCAGTATTCATCATAAAAATTTGAGGCTATACATTATACATAAAAACCTTAAATGTAAAAGTTGTATATATTTTAAAAACACTTTTTACTGTGACAAACATTTTTTCAAAACGCTTATACATTAACAACAACCCTAGAAACGATTTTTGGTACATATAATTGAATAACAATTTTGGTGTGACACGCATATCTGGCCTAAAAGGTTTAATTGATTGCCTGCAATATCGAAGCGAGCGCGCTATGCCAGCGTCAACGGTCGCGAAGCTATGCAAGGCGGCAAGCCACCGTGGCCGTAATGCAGCGTGTGGCGTGCTAGTTTAATTTTATATTTTTTCTTGCTCTATACGCTGGTATAGGTTTCGTAGGTACCGCGTTACGGGCAGGAATCCCTATACTCATGGGCATCCTCCTTTTAATAGTAATATAATACCTCAAGTTCCTTAATATTTGTTTTGTCGTAGAATAATTTAAATTCAGCAAATTTTATTGCGTGAGTAACATTTCTTATAAATAAAATTTTAGAAATTGTTTCAAAATAGATTTTACTTTTATAATCTTTTGATATTGGAAAAAATGAGAAAGTTAATGTTCATACATTCTAATCAAATGTTCTCGCATTTTACTAATATTAAATTGAACATTACAAAGGCAAATATTAAATACAATAAGGACTGCAAAGGTTATAGCAAAAACACCGCAATCATAATAATTAGTCTAATACTGTACTTGTTCAAAAGATATGCGTAAATTATCTTTATTTGGAAACAGCCTATCAATAAAAATTTTATAATCATCATCAAGACCTTTTTGGTTAATACTATCAAAAATTCGTATTACTTTGCCTTTGTACCACAAAAAAATCCAGAAAAAAAGTATTTGAATATATTCTTTATGTCTATCAATAGTTTGAATATTAGACAACCTCTGAAAATTGACTGTAGATCGCATATTAAAAATCAAGTAAAAATTTAAAATACTGTTGAATTCAAGTATATGGTTATCATTTAATTGACTTTGAGAATTAGGATGATGTCCAATTCCTTTTAAAATAAGTACATCTATAGTATCATAAATGTATCATAAATTCTCGTACAACAGCAAATAATCTATTTTTCATTTTCATTTTCATCATGTATTTCTGCACTGATTAATTGGTTTAAGTGATTTGCAGAATAATTTTTTTTCCCTCTTTTTCAAACAAATGTCACATCTAATGTGACAAATTTACGTAGAAAACTAAAATTTTAATTATAACGGTGTACTGGATGCAGTTGCTCAGTTTCCAGCTCCGCTACAATCAAGGTCCGTAGACCTCGTTACTCTCTTTCTCGAGAGTAACGAGGTCTACGGACCTTGATTGTAGCGGAGCTGGAAACTGAGCAACTGCATCCAGTACACCGTTATATTGGCGCCCAACGTCTGGGATTAAACAATATTTGTTTAGAAGATTTCAAATTTCGGCATCGCAAGAAAAATAATAGTCGCACCGAAATAAAATCTATACAGCGAACAAAAGCTTATATTAGAGCGAGAACTCAAGTTACACGCTAAGCATAGCGACGCGCGACTTTGTTGACATCGCGGTCGAGCGAGCTCGCCGCACGAGATAAATAACACCGGTCTCCGGCGTTGTAGACGTTCGACGAAGTCGACGCGGCCGAAATATTATATTACGACTTATTACATTTAGCGTATAAGTTTCGGAAAGAGTTTTTGCGATTCGCTTTAACAGTTGTTGTGGGCGGTTCGTACCTCTGTGTACGTGAATTCGTATTGAGTTTTTTTTGTCACCCTCAAAATTTTTTTTTTCCTTTTCGTGTTATCTAAATTTTTTTTTGATACGACTTCAAATGTATCGTAGAAAATTTGTTTAGTCGTAGTTAGTAACCGAAAATACGAATTCACAAACAATTATTTTTGTTCTTCTCCTTCTATTTTTTTTTGTTCCATACAGTTACTACTATAAGTACGACACATAAGTCGAAGCGAATATTTACCGCGCGCAGTGTAGTCAGTATAGTACAGCGCACTGTACATGCACATAGGTATATAGTTGCGTACATACAGTCTGATCTATAGGATAGCTGCGTACGATAAATATAGGCATACAGACGTACAGTACAACGCTTACAGTAACATAGGTGGTTTTATACGGCACGCGCTCTCGCTATAGAGGTACATACTCACTGAGTATTCCTAAGCGTCCCACACGTATACGGCCCTAGATATAAACATATTACCTGCTTGCCGAATTTAAATTCTAGCGCACCGTTATATAACGCACAGTGAGTAAGACTGTCAATAGTCTCCGAAGCTTAAAGTACACTCTTAAAAATACAGCTGCTCGTAGCTAACGCGAGTAATTCAAACATTATTTTATTTATTTACTCAGTGATTACATCTGTTTGAATTACTTTTCCCCTTATTGTCAATTTGTTACCTCCTGGTGAAATCAAACTTTTCTTTATTAATCGGACCCTCACAATACTAATTAAATATTGGAGGCAGAGGTATAGTTTAAGAGCGACACGCGGAAATAAATTCGACTTGATTATTTTTTTTTACAAACGCTTATAAAATTTAAGGAGAACAAAGCTTACTCATCTGACGAGCGCTCACTTGTTTCTCTTGTTTGTTGGAAATACAGTGAGTCAGAACCGCGTGAATTTTTTTTTTTTTGTTCTTCTCTCTTTACCCTTTCGTTATAGCAAACCAAAAAGAATTTTTCAGAGGATGGCGCTTTTTCAAGAAGAACTAGATTTACAAATAGAAAACTGGGCGCTTTCCCTGTCGCCATTGGAATTACAAAATAGATTAATCGAACTAGATCTTATTCGGAGTAATTCAAGGCTAGAAAATGTAAGTAGGTTAGCTAGACGACTTCGCGGAGACTACACTGCAGAAGATTTTCAAGAATCAAGTGATCCAATATTTATAGTTAGTTCAAGAAGAGACACAGATCTCCACAGATTAATACAGACAGATAAAACGTTACCTACGTCGCTGAAGAATAGCATAATAGCACGGCGCAGAGGAAGCAGAGTAAACGTGTTCGACACAAATTCGACATTCATAGATGAGTTCGAACCTCTGATTAATAATCCACAACTGTTAAGCATAACGCGAACGGGTACAAGTGTGTTGCCGACTAGCAACAACACAGCGGCAACGACAAGTACCAGCACAATAACAACGCAAGCACAAGGAACAAGGCAAGCGAATACGCAAGTAACGTACTCAAACAATGCTCAGAGAAACGAAGAGTACCTCAGGCAACAAAACGAACAACTGATTAGAATGCGCATCGCAGACGTCAAAGAGAAGGAAGCTTTACGACAACAACTAGAACAGCTGGAACAAGTTATTTTAGACATGGCTGAATCCAGTAATTCGTACACTCCGACGACGCCAGCTGATAGTAGGAAAGTTCGATTTCAAGAGACGCTGGATATTCGACAGCCTGAACCTGACGCGCATAGTACGCGATACGCAAGCGAAAACCCGTGGATAATTAATTTAGACGGTACACAGAACTATCAGACTAGGCAAAATCCATTCAGAAGGCAGAGTAACACTCCAGACTATCAAGAGTCTAAGGGGAGGGGCGGATCACCGATTGGTAATAACAATCCATTCCTCAAGCCTGGGGAAACACCATACGCTAATAGCACGAATCCTTTTTGGCCATTTGACGCCACGCAAACGAATCCGTTCAACTGCACACCCACTCCTACGTGGACATCACAAGCACGTAAAGGCATCGGAAAAATCGCCCGAGAATGGAAAATAAAGTTTGATGGCAGCCAAGACACTTGCATCGAAGAGTTCCTACAGAGAGTCAACAAATGCAGAATTACTTCAAAAAAATTTTTTTTTCTCTTCTCTCTTTTCTTCTATTTTTTTTTCTCCTACTCCCTTATTTATTTTTTTTTTCTCATTCCCTCTAAATACAGTTTCCTTCAATAAATAAGCCTCTTCAAAAATTTTTCCGTCTCTCAATGTTGATTTATTTACCCTTCCTTACTAACCTTTATTGCATGCTGGCGAGTTTTATAGAGTGAGAGCTGGTACACCTGGCGGTTACCCAGCGTCTGGAGGGGGGGGTGTAGGACGGGCGATATTAGCACGTCATAAGCTCAGCATGCCGCGAGAAGAAAGACTTGTACTAAATCCACACTGTTACAGGTACCAGCGCTGGCAAGGCGGGGAGAGCCGCTGGACGACGCGAGAGAGGCGGAGAGAGAGGGAGAGAGAGAGAGAGAAAATTCGGCGACACGCGACTGAGACGCGTGCCGCCAGATACGATCCGACCTTTGAACTGACTCCTCGCGAGGCGCTCAGTACTTTCGGGAGATAGCTGTTAAGATAGTGAAAGTTGAAGTGTGTGAGTGTGCGTGCGTATACGACATTGCGTCTCGCTACCGCATCCGGAACTGCACCGACGGGGTTCCGACTGCTGACAGCGAACATCAGGGCGATACCGGCTAACTGTAAGTGCCAGCTCTCTCTCTCTCTCTCTCTCACGCTACACTCGCCAGGGCTCTCCTTATCCTCCCTCGTACCTGCGACCTCGCTTGCTCGCATGCAAGCCCTGTATATAGTTTGTCAATAAACGCTGTGACAGTCCCTCAACAATCTCGATAGTCGTTATTTTGCGTGTTCCTACGCGTACACTTGTACCTCGCTCCATCACCGACCCAGCCGCCTCCGCGGGCTTACGTCTCGCATATGTACGAGATCGTAGCATAACTGGCCTGGCCGGAACCTATTCAGCACTAGGTGCTATGCCGACGACTCTCTTTCTCGAGAGTAACGAGGTCTACGGACCTTGATTATAGCGGAGCTGGAAACTGAACAACTGCATCCAGCACACCGTTATATCTGATATGAGATAATTAATTATTAAATTAATTATCCACGGGTTTTCGCTTGCGTATCGCGTACTATGCGCGTCAGGTTCAGGCTGTCGAATATCCAGCGTCTCTTGAAATCGAACTTTCCTACTATCAGCTGGCGTCGTCGGAGTGTACGAATTACTGGATTCCGCCATGTCTAAAATAACTTGTTCCAGCTGTTCTAGTTGTTGTCTTAAAGCTTCCTTCTCTTTGACGTCTGCGATGCGCATTCTAATCAGTTGTTCGTTTTGTTGCCTGAGGTACTCTTCGTTTCTCTGAGCATTGTTTGAGTACGTTACTTGCGTATTCGCTTGCCTTGTTCCTTGTGCTTGCGTTGTTATTGTGCTGGTACTTGTCGTTGCCGCTGTGTTGTTGCTAGTCGGCAACACACTTGTACCCGTTCGCGTTATGCTTGACAGTTGTGGATTATTAATCAGAGGTTCGAACTCATCTATGAATGTCGAATTTGTGTCGAACACGTTTACTCTGCTTCCTCTGCGCCGTGCTATTATGCTATTCTTCAGCGACGTAGGTAACGTTTTATCTGTCTGTATTAATCTGTGGAGATCTGTGTCTCTTCTTGAACTAACTATAAATATTGGATCACTTGATTCTTGAAAATCTTCTGCAGTGTAGTCTCCGCGAAGTCGTCTAGCTAACCTACTTACATTTTCTAGCCTTGAATTACTCCGAATAAGATCTAGTTCGATTAATCTATTTTGTAATTCCAATGGCGACAGGGAAAGCGCCCAGTTTTCTATTTGTAAATCTAGTTCTTCTTGAAAAAGCGCCATCCTCTGAAAAATTCTTTTTGGTTTGCTATAACGAAAGGGTAAAGAGAGAAGAACAAAAAAAAAAAAATTCACGCGGTTCTGACTCACTGTATTTCCAACAAACAAGAGAAACAAGTGAGCGCTCGTCAGATGAGTAAGCTTTGTTCTCCTTAAATTTTATAAGCGTTTGTAAAAAAAAATAATCAAGTCGAATTTATTTCCGCGTGTCGCTCTTAAACTATACCTCTGCCTCCAATATTTAATTAGTATTGTGAGGGTCCGATTAATAAAGAAAAGTTTGATTTCACCAGGAGGTAACAAATTGACAATAAGGGGAAAAGTAATTCAAACAGATGTAATCACTGAGTAAATAAATAAAATAATGTTTGAATTACTCGCGTTAGCTACGAGCAGCTGTATTTTTAAGAGTGTACTTTAAGCTTCGGAGACTATTGACAGTCTTACTCACTGTGCGTTATATAACGGTGCGCTAGAATTTAAATTCGGCAAGCAGGTAATATGTTTATATCTAGGGCCGTATACGTGTGGGACGCTTAGGAATACTCAGTGAGTATGTACCTCTATAGCGAGAGCGCGTGCCGTATAAAACCACCTATGTTACTGTAAGCGTTGTACTGTACGTCTGTATGCCTATATGTATCGTACGCAGCTATCCTATAGATCAGACTGTATGTACGCAACTATATACCTATGTGCATGTACAGTGCGCTGTACTATACTGACTACACTGCGCGCGGTAAATATTCGCTTCGACTTATGTGTCGTACTTATAGTAGTAACTGTATGGAACAAAAAAAAAATAGAAGGAGAAGAACAAAAATAATTGTTTGTGAATTCGTATTTCCGGTTACTAACTACGACTAAACAAATTTTCTACGATACATTTGAAGTCGTATCAAAAAAAAATTTAGATAACACGAAAAGGAAAAAAAAAATTTTGAGGGTGACAAAAAAAACTCAATACGAATTCACGTACACAGAGGTACGAACCGCCCACAACAACTGTTAAAGCGAATCGCAAAAACTCTTTCCGAAACTTATACGCTAAATGTAATAAGTCGTAATATAATATTTCGGCCGCGTCGACTTCGTCGAACGTCTACAACGCCGGAGACCGGTGTTATTTATCTCGTGCGGCGAGCTCGCTCGACCGCGATGTCAACAAAGTCGCGCGTCGCTATGCTTAGCGTGTAACTTGAGTTCTCGCTCTAATATAAGCTTTTGTTCGCTGTATAGATTTTATTTCGGTGCGACTATTATTTTTCTTGCGATGCCGAAATTTGAAATCTTCTAAACAAATATTGTTTAATCCCAGACGTTGGGCGCCAATATAACGGTGTACTGGATGCAGTTGCTCAGTTTCCAGCTCCGCTACAATCAAGGTCCGTAGACCTCGTTACTCTCGAGAAAGAGAGTCGTCGGGATAGCACCTAGTGCTGAATAGGTTCCGGCCAGGCCAGTTATGCTGCGATCTCGTACATATGCGAGACGCAAGCCCGCGGAGGCGGCTGGGTCGGTGATTGAGCGAGGTACAAGTGTACGCGTAGGAACATGCAAAATAACGACTGTCGAGATTGTTGAGGAACTGTCGAGATTGTTGAGTCAGTTCAAAGGTCGGATCATATCTGGCGGCACGCGTCTCACAAGGAAAGGTACCCAACCCGAACTCACCGATTTTGATGATTTTCATATATGTTGTAGAACATAAAAAAATAAGAGACACGTATTTTTTTTATCGGCTAATTTTCACTTTTAAGGGGTAAAAACCTCCCCTAAAGTTAACCCCCAAAAAGCGTTTTTTTAAATATCTCGGCTTAAAATTAATATTTTTCAATGAAACAAATTGGAGGTTATTTCTTACAAAAAGAGCAAGTATTTCATGGTGATTTGAAGAGTAAGAGTAGCATCCCCTATTTTTTAGGGGTTGAAAACATACATTTTTTGGCATAATTTTATAATAAAAATGTTTAAACCGACTAAAAAAAATTGGAAAAAATGTTTAAACATCCTTAATAACAAAATTTAGTTGACGTCTTTCGGTGTTTTCATAAATATTACCCCTAAGGGGGTAAACCACCCCTAACACAAAATAACTGTAAATATGTAATTCAATACATAATATTTCGTAGAAAGTTTGTATATAGAGGTTTTCGAGGTCGCTGATTACAAATCTGTTATCAGATTTTGAAAATTCAAAATGGCGGAACCAATAGGACGGAAATATCGAAAAAAAATTTTATATAATAAAAAAGTTTTAGACGACTAAAAAAATTGGAAAAAATTTGTAAACATCTATAATAAACAAATTAAGTTTTTCGATTTTTTCATAGATACTACCCTTTAGGGGGTAAACCACCCCTAACACAAAATAACTATAAGTATACTTCAATCCATAATATTTTGTAGAAGGTTTGTATATAAGGGTTTTCGAGATCGCTCTTTGCAAATCTGATATCAGATTTTGAAAATTCAAAATAGCGGAACCAATGTGGTGGACGAAAATGTCGAAAAACAATTTTAACTTTCATAAAAACTTGTTATAAATGTGTTATCTTTGTAGCCTGTACATGTGAACTAAAGAGCCTTAAACCCTAAACCCCTAAAGAACAAATAGGCTAAATGGTTGTGCTTTTTAACCAAACCACCTCAAATTCCTAAATTTGTAAACAAGAAAATTCTGTGTGTGAAGCAGTTTTATAATTTCCGTAGAAATTGTTATCAGAATGTTATTGAAATTCCTTTATTGTAAATTCAACTTATAATGTATTTTTGTTTATAATATTAGAGTATAATAATAATCTACAATCTTTTATCTTTTGCCATAGTGCATTTTTTGTATTGATCATAAAATATATTATTTTACGATGTTTTTACAATAATGGTAGTCCTCATAAAAGTGTTTAAAGCACAATGCTTTTTTGCACCAACCACATCGTACAATTGCAATGATTGTGCACCCTTCTATTTCACAATGTGTTGCACAAGACTTTCCAAAACTGAAATCTATAGGATTATCAAATTTATCTGGTTTTTCATTGACGTAACCGCTTTTATACCAGGAATATTTAAACAAATCTATATATCTCGGTGAAGACAGTTGGTTGTGAACCAATGATTGAAGTTTAATTATATTATTTCTCACATGTAAATTCATATCATGATCCATTAACATTACATTATCAGAAAATGTTCGGACAAAGTTTTTCCAAATACGGAATCCATAGACATCAAGTGGTTGTATTTTTCCTGTGGTTCCAGTTGGAATTTTTTTATGTTAATAATTTTATTTTGTGGTATTGTTTCTTCTATAACTTTGTCACAATGACCACTCCAAGAATCAAGTAATAGTATTGAGTGATGGCCTACATAGGGATAAAATACTTTTTCCAACCAGATTTTGAAGTGATCTGCAATTAAACGACTTACTAATTAACTGATCAACGATATTACAATGTAAAAATTGTTATTAGTTCCCTTACTTGTTGTTAATTTTCCAGATTTGGATGCTTCCACGTACACGTTTTCTGGTCTAAATATGTTTTGTTCTACAATAGGGCCAAACTTGCCACTTGGTTCCTTTAAAACAAGAAATAGCGGTGACAACAGTTGTCCAGTAGCTGATATTAGTGGCTGTATAGTATAACTATGCGTTGTTGCTGAAATTGACTGTACCAGACATTGCACTTGCTTTTCTCCTTCTACTGCTAATGTTCTTCCAGAATGCATTTCTAGCTGAAATCCGCTCTGATCTGTATTATACAAATTTTCGAGTCCAATCCTTGGTATACACGATTTAACGTCATCGATAAATGCTTCAGCTTTAGCCGTAAGTTCTGCACTACTTTCTAGTGTTTTTCTTGTTATGAACTTATTTATTTTCCTAGAAACTATTCGGTGTGCTTGCTTAAATTTGAGTAACCAATGTTTAGAAGCTTTGAATCTAATATCATCAAAACCAATTTCTTTTTTAGCTTGTAAGGCCCATCGAATTATATCTTCATCATGGATAATTGAACCACTGTCGAGAGCTGCTTGAAAATTATCCAGGGTATACTGACAAATTTGTGCTACTTTTTCTCTATACGTGCCACCTTTATTAATTGAATGAGCCCAACGACGTAGCTGACTAATAGATGATACTTTTTTGAATCTGTTTTGCACTGTTTTGAGACTTAAATTTTGCTTCGTTTTGCTACTTCTCCAAAATTCTACAGCTCTTTTTTTGTATTCAAAATCTAGTTCTTCATTATCTGCTGTACATTGATTTGTTGGTGCTATATCCGGATCAGGAAAATGATGTTGCACTTCATCTTCAATTATTTCCACATTATGGTCTTTATACTCTTCTTGAAAATCCAAAGAGTCATCAGTAATCATTTCTACATCGTTGAAATCATGTGTTGCATCTATTAAAATTTCTTTTATTTTTTCGGCCAACTCTGTTTCGTGATAATTCGTGACACTATCTGGTATGTTTAACGCTTGAAAGTATGCTAATAATAAGTTTAGAACGTTTAACGGATTAATTTTCATTTTTCAATCTAAAATGAAAACAAGCGGTAAAATTTATACAAGCTGTGTTTTTGCATGTAAGGCACGACTGCTACATTTCTACCAGAATAAAACGAGTGAATGTAAATTGAATCAAATCATTAATTTATGCATTGGAGAAGAATTCTCGTTCCACTTTGTGATGTTCGGAAAACTCTATTTTTGGTTTTATTCAACTTTTATTCACTTTGAAATTGAATAATGTAAATCTATATAAAATCACTAAAGAAAATTTTCTACAACTGTATGATACCACTGACAAACAAAAAGACGTACTATTCGTACTTTCCGGCATCGAACTAGAATACCCACAAAACTCACTCACTGCCTAAAAAATAACACAGGCAGCTGAGGTAAACACTCGATGAAAACAATCTAAAAAAAGAACATACTGATTCGCACATATTGTCAACAACTTTTATGAGTGAAAGACATTTATCTGTGGAATTATCATTGAATGTACGATAACATTCATTAAACTAATAAATGCATATAAAATTCCCTTTCAATAACAACGTGTTCTTTAATTGCAAATGAAGTTCGAGTATTAATATTCTTTTATGTATTTTTACCAATAACAAAAATTATCATAGTAATATAATAATAATAATAAGAAGAAGAAGAAGAATAAGCATAAATGCAATAGCAATAATAACAGTAATACTGATAATAGCAATGATAATGAAAAATAATAATAATAATTAGAATAATATTTATTATTAAATTTAGATTTTTTGATAAATTCATTAAATCGTATCAAATAGTATTATTATGGAATTCCAGACTGTAAATATTTTACTATAGATACAATAATCATTACTTCGAGAATTCATCTAAAAAACGTTTGGCTTACGAAATAATTGTAACAATGAAAAACTCCCAAGTTTGACAACATTAAATTTTATTACAAAACGCAAAAGAGTTTGATAAACTAATTTTATTAACCTGTTTTTTCATTTGCAAAAAAGTGTGGACTTTTTGAATTTATAAAATTATATAATTATGCAATTTATGAAATACTTTATAATTTATGAAATTACTTTTGAAATTATGCTAATTTATAAAAGCAGAAAAATAAATAATCTTTGATTGAAACATAAAACGAGACGTTATTTGTTACATACAAAATGATAGAATAAAATATCGGTAATATGTCTATACTCGTGTCTACGGTAAAGCATAGGCCTTCGGCTTGTCTGGAGGTTAGGGGTTTGGAGTCGTTTGGTTAAAAAGCACAACCATTTAGCCTATTTGTTCTTTAGGGGTTTAGGGTTTAAGGCTCTTTAGTTCACATGTACAGGCTACAAAGATCACACATTTGTAAACAAGTTTTTTTGAAAGTTAAAATTTTTTTTCGATATTTCCGTCCACCATATTGGATCCGCCATTTTGAATTTTCAAAATCTGATAACAGATTTGTAATCAGCGACCTCGCAAACCTCTATATACAAACCTTCTACAAAATATTATGGATTGAAGTATACTTATAGTTATTTTGTGTTAGGGGTGGTTTACCCCCCTAAGGGGAAGTATCTATGAAAAAACCGAAAAACTTAATTTGTTTATTATAGATGTTTACAAATTTTTTCCAAATTTTTTAGTCGTTTAAAACTTTTTTATTATATAAAATTTTTTTTTCGATATTTCCGTCCGCCATATTGGATCCGCCATTTTGAATTTTCAAAATCTGATAACAGATTTGTGATCAGCGACCTCGAAAACCTCTATATACAAACTTTCTACGAAATATTATGTATTGAATTACATATTTACAGTTATTTTGTGTTAGGGGTGGTTTACCCCCTTAGGGGTAATATTTATGAAAACACCGAAAGTCGTCAACTAAATTTTGTTATTAAGGATGTTTAAACATTTTTTCCAATTTTTTTTAGTCGGTTTAAACATTTTTATTATAAAATTATGCCAAAAAATATATGTTTTCAACCCCTAAAAAATAGGGGATGCTACCCTTACTCTTCAAATCACTATGAAATACTTGCTCTTTTTGTAAGAAATAACCTCCAATTTGTTTCATTGAAAAATATTAATTTTAAGCCGAGATATTTAAAAAAAAACGCTTTTTGGGGCTTAACTTTAGGGGAGGTATTTACCCCTTAAAAGTGAAAATTAGCCGATAAAAAAAATACGTGTCTCTTATTTTTTTATGTTCTACAACATATATGAAAATCATCAAAATCGGTGAGTTCGGGTTGGGTACCTTTCCTTGTCAGTCGCGTGTCGCCGAATTTTCTCTCTCTCTCCCTCTCTCTCCGCCTCTCTCGCGTAGTCCAGCGGCTCTCCCCGCCTTGCCAGCGCTGGTACCTGTAACAGTGTGAATTTAGTACAAGTCTTTCCTCTCGCGGCATGCTGAGCTTATGACGTGCTAATATCGCCCGTCATATAATATATAACAAAATCACGTTAATGTCGCCAGTGATAAATAACTATATGCATGGATGACTTGTTTGATAATATAAAACTTTCACGATGCTTACTAGATAATAAAAAAAACATTATATTTTTCTATTTGTTTACTAACATTTTAGCGCCTTCATTTTCATGATAATCAGTTAAAATTCGAAAAAATTAAAGCATGAAAGGCAAAATTTAGAAAACTGAAATTATGAAATCAAACAATTTCTAAAACGAAAATGTTAAATCGAAATATTATGAAATATAAAATAACAAGAGTTGAGAGTATTTTTGTTTTAAATTAAAAATTTGTTCTTTTGACTGACATAGTTTTTTTAATATTTTCAGTTTCAAAATTTTACCTTTTATTAAAAATTAATGTGTAATCTCGTGTTTCAAATCTTTATTATTAAAATTTTTTACTTCCACTACTATTAGGAATTGATAGTAGGAAAAAAGTTCTTAACAAAACTTGAATTTTTTCACTATTCCAATATATATTTTAACCGAGCGACGTTACGAGTGAGGTGAATCGCGCTAGTAAAAATTAAAATGAGAACAATATTGTAATCATAACTTTATCCATAAACAATATCTTGCGCAATTTTTGATTTTAATGAAATATAACAACATTATACTTTGCAATAAAATGTAACAAAATCACCCTATATAAAAGAATACATAATGATTTGAATACATCTAAAATAATATACTTCAGTAGTGAAGAGGCTATAGGAAAATTCATCTGCTACAAATATCATAAACATTGAAGAACCTGCAACAATAAAATAAATTCCACAAAGTAAATGCTTAATAGAAAAGTTTTAAACAATAATTTTTGTTTTAAATTTTTAATAAATCACTTTCTAATAATTCCATTGAAGTGAATACACATATATGGAACACTGGTGCTATTTAACAAATTATATACATATACGCTCATATATCACTAATAATTAGAGAAAAATAATAACTATTAAACAATATTATCTTGCATCAACAATATGTACAATACAATTTACAATTAAAAATTAAAAAGTCAAAACAAACTAACATCTAAAATATTAACTAAATATGGAGTGTAAACTTCAATATTAAAATTGAACAAACGATCCTAATCATAAACTACATCAATAAAACTAGAATAACACTATTAGTAATTAAAGGTAACGTTACTCCTTTCACAATTTGCTAGCATGACTCCATTGCTTTTACGAAAAATCTAAAAATTATTAACTTTTATACTTTTATCGCACAGAATAATATTAGCTTCATAAATATATATCTCATTTAACCTTATTAACAAAATTAAGAACTTTCTAGATAAGAAAACATCTATTTGAGAAAGAGCACACAGTAGCGCTGTCGTCGTTCAAGAAGTCGAAAAATATAGGCCGCAACAATGCGACATAAACTGTCATAAGTGTCATACGACATGTCGTAGATGGCGAGACAATCGTACTGCTATTCCGACTTCGGCAAAGCCGTGGCTGCTAGACAGATGAAAGTGTCGCCACTGTCGTGACGGATGATGAGGTCCATTACATGCTAAAAAAATCCTGTAGTGCAACATTTATGAGAAATAGTTTAGTCTGTTTTCTTGGCTAGAATAATGCTATTGCGAAAAAAGTATCGTTGATTATTATTTTCTAATCGTATATCATTAACTTGCAACGTTTTTACTTTTCCCTGGTCTTAGGCAAGCAGTCGGATCCAGGATTTGGTTAGGGAAAAAGGTTTAGTAAAGACTGTTTGCAAGATTTAACAAAAATAAATATGTATTTGGTGTTTAAATTAACAATGTGGGTGAGTGATGTCAAGGCCCGCCTGTAACAGAAATCAAATATCGCGGTCGGTATGAAGATTTCGCCTGTACAATTTAAGTCATTTCAATCGGCGCGGTTACAATAGTTCCTCGCGACTATCGAGCTACGGTGCGATTACAGTTATGCAGGTGTGACATCGGTGATATGGTAGGGTGTCGGATTTACGAAGCGATGTCGGGGATTTGAGGTTAGTTTTGCATTTAGTTGCGACGGAGTCGTGTGCGCACGGTTACGTCGATCCGAATGCGTCGCGTGATAACGATTTCGGTTGCCCTGTGTGCGCACAGTCGCAGGCGATCAATGTCACGGTGTAAGGTTAGCCTCGGACTTGCAGAGACGTGTGCGCACGACTCTGCGGATCCTTGTCACTGGACTCGTTCCCCCTTTCAGCCTGTGTGCGCACAGTAACAAAAAAAGTGAAGAGACGTCGGCGTAAAGGTTTTTTCGGAAGTGAGTTGTTAACCTCAAATTTCGAAGGGAGTGGTTAAGCTCAAATTTACCCAAACGCGAGCGCACGACTCGGCGAATCGTCAGGCTTTTACGCCCTCTGTGTGTGTATGTATGTACGCGTAGGTGTGTCTATGTGTTTTTTTTCTCTCTCGGAGAAAGAGGTATTAGAGAAAATCTTAGAAAGACCATAGTATGACCTTGATTATGGGGTCGTCAAAACAGCCCCATCCACAATGTCAGCCGTGTGTCGGATTCCCACTGACTAAATCCGTCTCCTCCACGGCCAGGTGAAAAAACACCCAGCCGTAAAAAGGAACGCCCTTTTTGCCTTTATCGACCCTTTGTAAAGGTGCCTAGCTCTATCTACCATGCCCCTTTTGCCTGCTTCTGGTTGATGTGGTCATCATCACTATAGTCATCCTTCATTTTCTGCGTCGCTCATACACACGTACGTACTTAGCCTCTCGTCTTCTTCGTCTTTCCTGACTTTCTTGACAATGTCTGCTGTATAGTTGCTGACTGCGCACCATCCATCCTCTGAGGTCAGCATGGCCGTTATAATCGACTCAGGAGTTACTCTGATCTGAAGATAAATCTCAAGTTCCTCTCGCTTCTGATGATATCATGAGCACTCGCAAAAGACGTGCTCAACATCCTCTGTTGCATCCGAACATATTGAACAGTTTGGATGGTCGTCTAGTTTGAACCAATGCAAGTACGCCCGAAAACATCCGTGACGTGTTGAAAACTACGTGAGGTAGTAGTTAACTTCCCCATGTCTTCTTCCAATCCAGTCTTCTATCCTTGGTATAAGGCGATGAGTCTATCGTCCTTTGCCACTAGCGTCCCATCTTGTTTGCCATTCAGCCATCGTCTTCTTTCTTGCGGCATACCAGATCTCCTTCTGGCTTTTGTCATTCGATAGTCTCCTAGCTTCAAATATCGCTTAGCATAGCATAGCTCCGTATAGCATAATCGATATGGTTACACTGGCTAAGAGTAACCTTCGGTTCGGAGATGGCCCTCCTACATTTGGCATCAATCTTGATAGAACAGTCCCAACTTTTGCTGCTTTATCACTGACTATTTCCAGATGCTGTTTAAAACTTAGTCTTGCATCGATGGTGATGCCCAAGTATTTGATGGTTGGTTGAGAAACGATCTCATGTCCATCCACCGTCAGTATGATTTACTCCATCTTCTTTCTACTGAAAATGAGGATAACTCCCGTTTTGTGACTGGCTAGTTCCAGTCCTGTCTCTATAAGCCATTCGTGTATTATACGGGTTGACTCTTCAGCTATGTCTGTCAACTCTTCTTTATGTTTCGCTACTACCACTACTGCTATGTCGTCAGCAAATCCTACGACTGTTTCTCTTTTAGTTAATTGTAGCTTTAGTACCCCGTCATACATGATGTTCCAAGTCGGTGGGCCAAGTACTGACCCTTGGGGGACGCCTCCTGTAACTTTATATGTCTTGGTACCGTCCTTAGTGTCATATAATAGAATTCTGTCCTTCAAGTAGTCGGACTTCATCCTTCTTATATATAAGGGCACATCTTGCTTCCGGAGTGTCTCGTGTATTTTACTCCATCTGGCCGAATGGAATGCATTTTTGACATCGAATGTAACTATGGCGCAATACTTCTTTTTTCCTCCCTTCCATCTTTTCCCCTCTATTGCTGTTTGTGCAGTGTCAATCACTAGACTAACTGCGTCCAGGGTTGAATGCTTCTTTCTGAAGCCATATTGGTATTCCGCTAATCCACCTTTTCCTTCTATAAAATGATCCATTCTGACGCAGATAATGCGTTCCAGAATCTTTCCTGGGATATCCAGCATGCAGAGTGGTCTGTATGATAAGGAGTCCTCAGGTGGTTTCTTTCCTTTTGTCAGAAGCACTAGTCACTGTTTTTTCCAGTTTATGGGAAATGTTCCCTCTTCTAGACGTGTATTGTACAAGTCTACGAAGACCTCTGGATGAGCATGAATGGCATGCTTCAACGCAATATTTGGAATGCCATCCAGCCCTGGGGCCTTGTTGTTTCCTACCCTTCTGCAGGCGGCTAACAATTCCTCAATCGTGATTGGTGGGATATCTTCTTCATTTAAACCTCTTTCGATGATACTTAGGTTTTCCAGTTGCCTGGGGCACAGCCTGGTCACTACCCGGTGTAATAACTCCGGGCATTTTGGAGGGGGCACGTAGCTCCTTTTAGACTTTTTCATTACTATTTTGTATGGTTGATCCCAAGGGTCTTGTTCGACCTTGTTCTGTAATTCCTTAAGGCACCGTCGTTTGTTTTCGCGGATTTTCTTCTTTAGACTCCTTTTAGCGTCCTTCATTTCTTGTCCGCGGGCATCTACTATTTTCTGGCCTATACCAGTTTTATAGTATTTCTTCCTCGCCCATTGTTCTCTTCTTCTGGTCCAGTGGCACTTGCTACGTGCATTCGCATTCGCATTGTCCTACTAGTATACTGGTGGTCGTCTACTGTACACCACTCTTCGTGGCATTGCAGCGTCACATGATCGGGTGATGTTTACCGTCACCTGCTCCGCCTTACTGTTTGCCGTTCCAGACAGTTGCATTTCTTCTAGTACTAACAGGAACATCTTCTTATTATAATCCTTTGTTTTGCAACTAACTCTATTTGTCGTTGTACTCGCGCTGAATCCCCTTTTTGGTATTCCCACCTTCATTATTAAGGCCTGATGATCACTATGTGTGTATTGTTCACTTACTATCCATGAATCAACTGAGCCAATAAGACTGCTACTAACAAACGTCAGGTCGACAATAGACCCCGCCTCTCCTCTTCTAAATGTGTGGGTGCATCCTTGGTTCACTAGGATCAAATACAGGAGAGCAAATGCTTTCAGGAGTAGTCGTCCTCTGTGGTTAGTCTTTATGCTGCTCCACTCCACAGCCCATGCATTAAAGTCGCCTGCAATCAGTATTAGTTTCCTCCCTACTGCGTCTTGTATAAGCCGATCTAGCAGTTGTTCGAACTGCTCGATTGGAGCGTTAGGTGAAGCGTAGCAGCTGTAAGCAGTGATTGAGTAGGTCCTGTGCTGTCTCACAGTGGTTTAGATTTATCTGCACTGTCTTCATTTTCATTGGTTCTTCAGAACTTTTAATGTAGCTAGGTAGGCTGGGCATGTATAGCTACCAGCTGCATGGTAGCTATTTGATTCTCCATCCTTTTCCCGGCAGAGAATGCAACTCTGCGCGTTCGTGCAACTTTTTGCTGGATATCCTTCCGTTCCGCACTTAAAACAGCATTTACTTCTGTTGTACGTCTCTGTACACTTTTTTGCGATATGGCCAAAACCCAGGCATTTATAGCATCTAGGTGGTCGTGTCTCTAGACTAATCTCCCTTATTCTGCAATTAACCCAACTTACTTTGAGCTATTCCCGTGCGATCGCCTTTTGTGATATCTGGGCAGGCAGCTGTACGACGGCAGTCTGCGTATCTCCATAAGTTTTCTAAAGAGTCTTTACGGACGTTTCCTCTACTACTTTCTTCTCTTCTGGAAACTCTCTACTCAGGGCTTCCAGAATATCCTACTTAGAGGTAAGCATATCCAGGTCTTTTATTTCAAAGACCACTTCATGCTGAAGCCTATTGATTGTGGCTTCTTTTACCAGCACCGCTTTCACCGCTTCTTGAAGTTCCTGCATTTTCACTTCTTTGGTGCGTCGTAGCTCCAAAATAAGATCTTCTGCCACCGTTTTGCGTATCTTATTTACGCTGTTACCAAGCACCGTCAGATTAGGGTCCGCTTTTATTTTCCTTAAAATATTAGCGTACGAATTTCCTTTAGCAGCTTTTATAAAAAGTGCATCAGTCCTGGTGAGTCTCTCTCGTGGTTTTCTAGTGTCATTTTTGTTCTTGGCACCAGTGCTTTCGCGTATCTTGTCTTTCCTCTTCTTTTCTTTCTTTTTCTCCTATCTGGTAATAACCTCCTGTCAGGGTAGGTCTGCCTTTTCTTCCGGAGACACCTGTGATTGGATTTTTTATGCGACTTCCACAGAGGCTACTTCCTTATTTTTCCTCATTATTTGAACGTAGTTTTCTTGTCGCTTTTCTACCTGGCTTGGTGACATTGCTTTACGCTTATTTAGCGTTTTTGTCGTCACCGCGTTTGATGCTTTCATCGTCTGTGATGCCTTGTCCTTCTGAATATGCTGCTGGTTCGGTGACATTTTCGCTTTTTTTAGCACCAATCTAAGGCTCTCCTTGCTCTTTTCCAGCGCCACTTGTCCTCTTTCAAGCTGCTTAACATGGATCATAATCGCCGATAGATCGCTTTTAACAGGCTTGGATGCGTTTGACACAACATTATCCATAGAGTCCAGCCTGTCTCGGATCTTCTCCCCATATGCTTTCTTGTTCTCGCACAGCATCCCAGATTGTATTCCAGATCTCGAAAGCTTCCTTTTCTGCTTTCTCTCCTTGCTCGGTTAAATTTTCCATGCTCGATAATAGTCTTCATTCCGGTATGTGTCCGACCACCGTCGATCCTCCCGTCTATGGAGGCAGCTGACATAGCCCCAACACATGACTGTAAGTGGTGCCAGACTGGGAACATCATACCAGAGTATAGCACGAGATACTGCCCTAGCCCACCTCCACTCTCTCGAACCTCCCATTCTGAACAAAGTGCTTGGCTCTCTAGAGAGTTTCTGGCAGACATCTAGCAATATCACGCACTCGCCTTAGCCGATTGACCGGTACTGGCTATGTGACCGGCCTTCCGTCTTGCCGTCAGCGGGAGCCAAAGGTGGTTCAGGTCACTTTGGCTTGCAACCTCAAATCGCCTCACCACCCAGGATCTCCTTTTGGCAGCTTACGGGTCGCACCGCACGGCAAACGCAGCGGCCTAATTTAATCCACGGAGCATATTTTATTTCTGATCTACCCTCCAAGGTGTATATCCCAGCGCGCTCTTCCCCATCCGCCACCCAGGGGACGCGCCACATACGGTTGTCAGGCTTACCCGCGTGACTTACCTGTCATGTGTATCTATGTGTGTATCTATGTACGCATAAGTGTGTGCGTGTCTGTGTGTTCATAAGCGAATCGTCAAATATTAGTGAGTGCCTTATGTGTAAAGTAAAGCATTTTGCTTTTAGCGATGTTTTCCATTTTAACTACCTAGTTCTTAGGTTTTATCCTAGTTTAAACGGGTGTTTTTCTACCAGGGGAATTCACATTATTTATAGCTGTTATTACGCTTTCTGGCAATTTAATGATACGTTTTGTGTTAATCAAATTTCATAAGATTAAATCATTGAATCTCATAATTGAATTTTACAGTTCCTGATTCAGCAATCAACAGCGCATACACAACAATCCGAAATCTCGATGCAGCATACATCCCTGTTTCAGTTGATAAACTAAACGTTACACTTGATGAATCACCGAAAATTGAAGAAAAAGATTGTATAAAAATGAATAAAAGCAAAACTGAGCTTACTCAATTAATTTTGAAGGAATCTTCAATAGATGATTTGCCTGGTATCCCTGTAAGCTACTTTTAAATGAAAAAACAATTAGTATATGTGTGTGTGTGTGTCTTTTAACAAATTTGAAAAAGACAAAAATCTTAATAAACCATTATGTATTACACGATGTGGTGCAAATATACCACATGGTGTGTTGGTTTCGCACTACCAAAAAATCCTTTTGCTTTACGTCCAGATTCATGCACATGACCGTAACGCAAATCCTGTCCGTGACCTTACCAATCCTCAGTAAAGGCCACCTTGCTTCATCCTCTACGTCCCTGATTCCCTCGACACGGCCTCGTGTCTGGCAACGCCGTTTCGTGGGGTTTCAGCCTTGTCTCTTTTGTCTTACTCCTTCGTCCTTTGTGACTACCACTATCTTCAAGATCGTTGCTGTATAATTGCATACTGCACGCCACCCATTCTTTGAAGTCAACATAGCTGTCATGACTGACTCAAGTGTCATTCTGGTATAAAGAAAGCATTCTAATTCCCGCTTTCTTTGACACTTGAGGCAGTCGCAGAAGACCTGCTGGGCAGCTTCATTTACTTTTAAACATACTGGACAATTTAAGCAGTTTTTTTATCTTAAAATGGTGCAAGTAAGCCCGGAAACACCCATGTCCGCTTAAAAGCTGCGTGAGGTAGTAGTTTACTTCCCCATGCCTTTTCTTAGATCAGTTTTTGATCCTCGGTTTGAAGCAATGCGTCTATTGCCCTTGCTGCTTGACTACCATTTTTTTGCCAGTTAACAAGGGTTTGCTCCTTCGCGAATTCCCTAATTTTCTTTTTGAGTGTTGTTATTGTTCGGCTGGTTTTCTTAGTATGTTTTCTTTCTCTCCATTGCTAGCAAGTCTATGGGCGGCATGCTTGCTATAGCACACACCGCCTTGCCCGATACCGTGCGATAGGCAGAAGCGGCCCTTAATGCATTCTTCCTGTAGATCGTCGACAAAGTTCCTGCATACGATTTCACCGTAATGGCATTGATGTTCTGCATAGTGGTCTGTATAATGTTGCTTCTCCGGGTGGCTTATTTATTCGTGGTAGCAGCACAAGACGTTGTTTTTCCAGTCCGTAGGGAACGTCCCTTCTTTAAGACATACATTATACAAATCTACAAAGAATTTAAGATGGGCGTGGATAGCATGTTTTAATGCAATATTGGGTATGCTGTCCGCCCCTGGAGCCTTTTTGTTCCATACCTTACATGCAGTCAGTAGCTCTTCTGTTGTAATTGGGGGAACAGCTTTATCGTCTGTCCTTGCCTCGATTTTGTATGCTTTGTCCAACTGGGGAGGAAACATCGTAGTAACGATACAGTGCATTTATTCCAGACATTTGGGAGGGGGTACGTGACTTGCCTCTATCCTCTTTATTACTACTTTATAAGGGCGGCCCTGGGGATCAACTTAGACTTTTTCATGTAACTCTTTAAGGCACTTCCGAGGATTGTCTTCTTAAGTTTTTTTTTTCGTCCTTCATTTCTTGTTTGCGAGCCTCTACTATTTCTTGGCCTCTTTAAGTTCCATATTAATTTTTCCTTGCCCATTGTTTTCCTTTTCTAGTGCGATTACAATCGCGAAGTGCAGTTTCGACCCTTTCGTCCCATCAGTATACTTGTGTTTGTCTATGCTTTGTCACTCTTCTTCTTAGCACTGTATCATCACAAGCTCAGTTAATGTTTTTCATCACCTGTTTAATCAAGCTAAGCAAGCTTTGATATTTGCCGTTCCGAACGGTTGCAATTGGTCCAACGATATCAGAAAAATCTCCTTATGGTAGTCCTTCGTTTTCCAGCTGACTTCATTGGTCCTGGTACTCGCGCTTGTTCTTAGACCTGATTTGTTTACCTCCATTGTTGTAGCCTAGTGATCGCTATTTATGTAGTGTTCACTTACAGCCCACGTGTCAATTGATTCTTTTAGGCAACTACTGGCAAAGATCAGATCCACAATAGATCCCGTATTTCCTCTTCTAAAAGTTTAAGTACTGTCCTAGTTAACTATCACTACATCTAGGAGGGCGAATGCTTCCAATAGCCCTCGTTCTCTGTAGTTATTTTTTTTTACCGGCCCACTCTACGGCCCATGCGTTAAAATCGTCTATAATAATTACTAGTTACCTCCCCGTAGTAGCCTGTACAGGTCGATCTAACTGTCGCTTGAACTGTTCAATTGCTAAGTGGGGCAAAGCATAGCAGCTGTATTACGTTCCCACATGCCCAGAAGGCCGGTCTGTCAGTATTGTTTGTTTCCCATGATGACTCGTCCAGATCTCTGTACTGTTCACATATAGTGACTACATCTACCTCTGTCTCACGGACATTCTTGATAAGTAAATTTAGCTGAACTATCTTCATTGTCTTTGCTTTTTTAACTCCTCTACTGCCGCTCTGTAGACTGGGCATGTGTAGCTACTAGCTGCATGGTCATTTTTTCCTTCTGCGCCTCTTTCTTCATAGAGTACACCGTTCGGTTAGCTGTAAAAGTCTTTAACTTTATGTTCTATGTTCACACATTGGTAGCAACAGTTACTTTGGTCCTAAGTTGCTGAGCACTTTTTGGTGATATGCCAAAAACCTAGACACCTAAAACATCTAAGTAGCCGTGTCTGTCGTTGTACTTCTCGGATTCTGCAAAGTGCACATCCTATCTTGGTTTTCTACTTTGCTATCGCCTGTTTAGCCATTACTGCTGGCAACTAAATGACCGTTGTTGTGTATCACCGTATACCGAGTTTGTGTGTGTGTGCGTGTGTGTATGCACGTTTGGGTACTGTAATAGAACGTTTCAAAGGAATAATTTATTTTAGGAAAACGGAATTTCCAAAATTCAAAGCAATCTTGTTATTAGCGAAAATGAAGACATTCTAAAAGAAAATATACTAACTAAGGAAGAAGAAAATGATGAAAATGAATTGCTTATTGAGGAGCTCAAATCGTCTGGTATCGTAGATGAAACTGTTTTAATCAAAAGTTCATCTCTGGCTAATTTAATGTATGATTCAACTAAAGCATATAATGTTAGAGATAGTGCTATTAGACTTGAAAAAAGGTAGTAAGGAACCTTATTTTCTATATTTTTATTACGATAACTATAATATTTATACAATAATTTAAAACAAATTAAAATGTTTAGTCAGGAAATAAATCATTTAGAAGAATCAGAGGAAAAAATTATTGACAAGGAACGAAAGGCAAGAGAATCATTATTGCAAAAAGAAAAATTAAAGCAATTTAATAAGATAATTTTAGGATATGTAGACGTGTGTGTAAATAGTAATGAGTTGGATCAAGTTAATGATATACTTTATGCATACAGGAAAAACAAAAGTAATAGTCCTGGTTATGTTTATATAAATGATATATCGGTATTTAACAGGCAAATTGAAAAATTAGCCGCTTATTCAGATTTGAAAAAAATATTGCATATTTTGCAAACTTTAAGAAAAGATAATATAAATTTGAATGCACAAACTTATGTATATATACTTGACTGTATTGGTCGCATGACAAGTGATCACGCAAATAAAAAAGGTAAATTTAATTATAAAACAGCTTAATACATTTTAGTAAAATATTTCGAATTATGCCATAGCATGTAAAGCACATTTTGTACTTTTGAAACTATAAGAACCATTAATCATAGTTTTGACATATATACATATATATACAGGGTGAGTCATTTTTATCTTTAATCTCAATTATCTCGTTGGCAAAGCATGCCAGCGAAAAAAGTTTCGGGTAAAAGTTTTAGGATTTTTCCCTGGCTATCTGATGATGACCTTGACAATGTCATTAAGCGTGACCTTCAAGGTCATTTGAAGGTTAAGTCGATTTTTTCAAATAGAAACACCTACTTTTGGCACCAGAAATGGAAAGAGCGGGAAATTTTACGTTTGAATATGACCTTGCCTTGACCTTGAATTCAATGGTCAAGGTCATTGGTCATGCCGATAACAGTACAACTGGTTAGCTGAACTCGAATGCATTCAAGGAGAAAATGTTACCCACAAAAGTTTTCAGTTTTCTCCCCGGCTGACGAATGGTCAACTTGACCCTGTCGTTAAACAGGATCTTCAAGGGCATTTCAAGGTCAAGTTGATTTTTTGAAATGGAAACCCCTACTTTTAGCCCCATAAATGAAAAGAGAGTGACATGCGTTCAAAAATGAAAAATTTTCAATATTTCCAGAAAAGCTTAATCGTGTTTTTTACTTCTTGTAAATCGATAAATATTATTGAAAAAAATCTGTTTCCCTGTTTACTGGTCTGTAACAAATTATTTTGATTTTGATCATGGCTGATTATGGTCCCAACGAAATCGTTGATATGATCATGATTTTGGGAGAAAGTCGAAATAATTATGCAGCAGCTGCCAGACTTTATGCTGAACGCTATCCCAATAGGAGACACCCAAGTAATGTTACTATTCAAACCTTAACTCAGAGAGCTCGAAATGGAGCTTTTGTTCGTCAACGCCGTCATCATGAATACGACGAAAACGATCCTCGTGTTATACCATTCTAGCGATTATTCATCTTGATCCTCACATTAGTACTCGACAAATAGAAAGAGAAATAGGTATACCTAAATCAACAGCATCCCGAATATTGAGAGCGAGAAGATATCATCCTTATCACATAACATTAACACAACAGTTAACTCCAAATGATATGATTTTGCGAGTACGTTTTTGTCGATGGGCAATACGAATGATTCAACAAGATCAAGACTTTTTCAGGCACGTTCTTTTTTCAGATGAATCAACATTCAGAAACACTGGAGAATTGAATAGACATAATTGCCATTATTGGTCAGATGAAAATCCTCATTGGTTCAGGCCCATAGACAATCAACACCGCTGGAGTGTTATGTTCTGGTGTGGAATAATCAATGGCTATTTGATTGGTCCTTATTTCTTTGAAGAGAACGTGAATGGGGTAAACTTTTTGAGATTACTTCGAGACATTTTACCTGAATTACTAGAAAATGTAGACCTAGCCACAAGGCTAAGAATGTGGATCCAATTAGATGGAGCACCACCACATTATGCACGCATTGTTCGTGATTATTTAAACACCCACTACAATGGCAGGTGGATTGGGCGAGGTGGCCCAGTTGCCTGGCCCCCTCGTTCACCTGATTTAACCCCTCCCGATTTTTACTTATGGGGATATCTTAAGAATGTTGTTTATGCTCAACGGCCAACAACGCGAGATAATATGATCGAACGCATTCGTACAGCTTCCCTCGAGATGTTCTACTTAGAACCATAAGACAATTCAGAGCTCGACTTGATCTTTGCATCCAACAAAACGGCGGTAATTTCGAAGAATTAATCAATGGTTAACTCCAGTTAACATTCAATAAAAATACCAAAAAAATAACAAAAAGGGAAAAAACAAATAAAAAAAAATACAAAAAAATAAAACAAAAAATACAAAATAAAACAAAAAACAAAAAATGGGATGCTAAATCCTTTTGACAACCTCCTCGATGGTGCATCCTGGGTTCGGCTGATGTCAAAGGTAATTTCCGCACAAAAGACGATTTGTTTCCAAAATCACATGTTCGAACGTAAAATTTCCCGCTCTTTCCATTTCTGGTGCCAAAAGTAGGGGTTTCTAGTTGAAAAAATCGACTTGACCTTCAAATGACCTTGAAGGTCACGCTCAATGACATTGTCAAGGTCATCATCAGATAGCTAGGGAAAAATCCTAAAACTTTTACCCGAAACTTTTTTCGCTGGCATGCTTTGCCAACGAGATAATTGAAATTAAAGATTAAAATGACTCACCCTGTATATATATATATATACACAACTTTTAAAAACAACTCAAATATAATAACTTTGTTTCTTAGACTGGTACTATTAGTGCTTTAAATGGTTTAAAAATTACTGAAAAGTATGTGTATTTGTATAAATGTTCTCTATGTATAAAACATTTGACCAAATCTATTTTTGCTAGTCCTTGTTAAAGTTTAGAATCTAAATGAATTAAGGACTATAATATAATTGGATTGTAACAGGTGTAACGTTTTGCTTGTTACTGTACGTTTCAGACAATAATACTTAATCAAAATTTAGAATAGTTGTTATTCCCATAATAATCAAGACGAATTATAATATACTGACATAGTTTGAAATAGAAATAATTGGATTCAAGAAATTGATTGTGTTAAATTGGTTTATTTTTCAACTTTCGTTCCATTTAAATCCCAAATTTTAACAAGGAAAATATTTTACATTGATTAAAATAAATAATTTAAATGCGGACCATAATAGTAATATATTTTGCGTATAATGTACAGTTCGGTAAACATTTATAATATTTTATTATATTGGTACTTCAATTCAACAGATATATTAAAACAAATTCATGTAGAAATGCAAAATGATCGCATATCTCTAAACGATGTAATGACCAAAACAACATTTGTGCGAGATCAGAGGTTATTTGTTGATAAAATGGCAAAGTTAATCAATAGTGAATTTGAACCAAGGTATGGAATGATAGACACAACCTATAATTGTAGACTCCTAGAGAATATGACTGATGTCAATAATACACCATCAAGTAGTGTTGGGGAACTTTTAACCACGAAAGAAATTGAAAGGCGTTTGAAAAAGCAAATTGAAATGGAAATAGATGGACAAGTGACTGTTCGTAATATTGCTAAAAAAAATTCAACTCAAAACGTCAATCATTGGGTAAGTTCACATAATCATGAAATAATATGTATTTATGTATAAAAGGTTTATAGAGTTATTTATAGAGTGTGATAACATCTAGAGTGAGACATTTTTTTGCACTAACTGCACGGAAAAATCCTTCGTTCAATATGTGTTCCCCGCCGGTCGGACCAGCGTTCGCAATCTAGTGCATAGAATCAGCTATCTACTTTATTGACCTCTTCACAAGTCCCTACTACTGCTTTACACTTGCCCAGGCTTGCGCCTGTGAGACAAGGAAAAACCGGAGTTACACAGAAATGAACTAGCCCAACCTTTTAACTTTGTATACAGGTTTTTTATTTATTGTTATTTTTCTGTAAATATTGTAACACGGCAAAATTTCGCCGTGTAACAACGACGTTCGACGCGGTCGGGGTAGAGCGTCTCAAGGCTACCTGTGTGAATGAGAGAGTGTACGTGTCTAAGTGCGTCGTTTCGAGTGAACGACGAGAGAGGAGCAGTGGCTGCGACGGACGAAAAAGACAACGCACGTCGCCGACTCGTGAGTGAGAGACGCGAGGAGACGACGAGCAACGTTGGCGCAACAGCAGTGACCTTTCACCTCGACAGGGCGTTCAAGTCGGCCCCGCGCACCGTAAGACAGCCGATGCAGGTGGCAAAGCCCTTCGTGGGATCTACCTACGTGAGCGTCTGATGCAGCAGGACCAGCGTGATGGTAGCTCGCCCGTACGAACTCCAGGAACAAAAACTACAGCGTCTCGCGTTCGTAGTGACAGATGCCGCCCGAGTCAAGGGCCCTGACGACGGGGCGTTGGGAGTCACTACAGGTTCCGCAGCAGTCAAGGGTTATCTTGGTTTTCTGCGGATGAAAGACTGTCTGTGTGCTACGAGAATTCGAATTTGCGTTGCAAGCGTGCAGGCCGTCGGGGCGCGACGCGTTGACCAATCAGCACGCGCCCGGTACGGTGGCTAGGGAGAGCAGAGTGTCGGGCGCGAGCCGCGAGCGCTCGAGTCGGTACTCGCCTGCCCCGACTGCTCCCGAAGGGACGTGCCTCAACTTCAACTTCATCCTTTGTTCCAGCTAGAAGGATTTAAGGTCGTTGAATCGTTTTCCGCTTTCTCCGGTCGTATCCGCCTCGTGGGTGTACGGCAGTTCCACGTTCGGTTTTGCAAACAAAAAGGTTATCTCGCGTACGCGTTAGTTACCTCCGGATAGCTGTCTTTATCTCTTTATGTCTTTGTATTGTGTTCCGTCGAATAAAGGGTTATCTCATTTTTACGGGTTATCTTCTCGAGTCATAAGCGAAGTGTAAAATTAAGGATTTTTCATTATAGAAGTGTAGAGTTATTTTGTGAAATCGTAGGTTAATACGAGCAATTCTAGGATAAGTCGTTCGGCGTTTAGGGAATTCGAAAGCCATCCGCACAGACGTTTTCTAAAAACGCATGATTCGAACTCTAAACACCTCTGAATGCGTTTCTACGAAGTTTAAGCGAAACTTAAAATTTCACTATTACAAAGCTTCCTTTAAGATAAAGCAAAATTTATAACACCATCGTATAAATATTAAGATGATTAACAACAATATAACTTCACGTTCCACATACTATTTAGTAGGGTAGAGTTAGTCTCAATTGACCTTTCTAACAATAAAAGCGGTACAATTCATACTCATCATTACATTATTTTCATGGCTACAATTTTATTTGATAATTAAGTTTACTTAAAATCGTTATTTTGTTTTAATAAATTCTAAATCTAAATATCTTTTAATCTATAGTATTCTAACTGCTGTGTATATTTATATTTTCCTAAAATGTTTTTGCCAACTATATTTCTTAAACTGTTGAACAACTTATGTAAGTCATTTTCAACTAAATTATTGTACACTATTTATAAATATACTGTGTTTATAAATTTTTGACTTTTTACCATCATACTCATAATATGTTTAAAAAAGCATCTACAGTATGAATAAAAAAATATGCTTTAACTCCAAACTGTATGAGAAATAGTGATAACAACATATCTAAGTCCCAACCATTCCCAATAATTGAAAAAAGGCTTATTTTACTGTTATAAGAGTTAAGTAATAATGCAAATTAAAATAAAATAAAATTTCAATTTATATTGTAAATAAATCTGATAATCAATGAAATGAACTCGACAATAATCTAAAAATAAATCTAAAAATAATACGAAATAGTCTTTATATCTGATTGTATCATTTAAAAATGTTCAATAAATAAGCAAATGTTGATTTTGGATCCTTTAAGAAAAAAGTCTGTAGCCGAATCTGCCGAGCGCTGAATCTGTAGCCGGAGCTGCAGCCTGGCATGCATATTTCCTGCATACTTTCTGCATACTTTGTGACGGGGTAGAGCTCCTTGATACAGTATAACGGTGTAGTTCAGCAGTAGTCGCGCACACGTTCGCGATGCAACTACTGTTGTGACGATTACCTCGCAATAATCGAGACTAGGTCTCGTTTCCTCGCGTTGTTCCGAGGTACCTAGTGGACCGGCCAAGGTCGTATAATACCTAGCTGTAGCTTTCATGTACGTGTATCGTGAAGCGATACGCGTGCCCGCGGAGGCGGTGGGAATTTTTGTCCGTGAAGGAGACGGGAAGCGGATTCGCGGAAGTAACTGACATTAGACACAAGATTTAAGTAATAGAAATAGAGTGTATACTTAGAGAAGCCAAAGTATCAATTATACGAGCACACACGCGGGTGTGCAAGGCGCAGATGATCGGCGTGACCAGACCGGGAGATAGCTAGTAGAAAGAGAGCTGACACTTACAGGTTGGAGATTTCACTCGGAATCAGCTCGAATCCCAACTCGTCTCCTTCGCCTCGCACGACAGGCAGGCTTGAGGCGAAGACGCATGATGACCCTCGCGGTTAAGCCGTAGTCTCGGGAACTGCACACACGGGTTGTCGATTAAGCGGTCGGACAATCAAGTAACGATAGCGGCTTCAACAAGCGTCTATCCGGTAGACTAACCAGAACGGATCTGTCGCGCGCGTGCAAAGTCTCGCGCGCAGAGCTCTGTATCTCCCCCCACTCATTATAGAACCGTGCTCTCTCTCTCTCTCTCTCTCTCTCTCTCTCTCTCTCTCTCTCTCTCTCTCTCTCTCTCTCTCTCTCTCTCTCTCTCTCTCTCTCTCTCTCTCACCAACATTTGGTGCAAGCACTCCTATTTCCCCTCATCGACTACTGCTCACTTGTTTACTGCGACCTGACTCAAGAGCTTGACTTAAAACTGCAGAGGCTTGTCAATACGGGAATCCGATACATCTATGGTGTAAAGAGGGACGAGCACATCTCCCCTTACAGGCGTGAGTTGCAATGGCTCACCACCGCCGGACGTAGGAAGTACTTCATGGCCTGTTTTCTTAGAAAAATTTTCAACACCTCAATACCAGCTTATCTACTAGCCTATTTTGACTTCCACGTCGCACTCAGGCCTGTCAGGGGCGAGGTGACTCCACTGGACATCATCAGCGCCTCCTACCTCTGGAACAGCCTTCCATCTCAACTTCGCGACACACTATCCATATCACACTTCAAACAAGCAGCCAAAAATTATTTCTTTAATTTGGAAAACACATCAACATCGCACAAACATACATACATTCACTTTCATCTCATGTCATCTCTCAACATCACACACACCTTATACTATACAGGGTGACCCAATTTAAACGGGCACCGCTTATAACTCGTCAGGGACAGCCACAATCGAAAAAATGGTAGAGACCAAAGTTGTAGGATATCGAAGGGGCAACCCGATGGTGACCTTGGATTTGACCTTGAACGCGTTTTTCAAGGTCATTTGAAGGTCAACTTTGGATTTTTAAATAGGAATCCCATTCTTTTATTGCGGGAATGGAAAGAGCGGTAAATTTTACGTTCAGAATGGTATGTTCGGTTGCGGCACTGAAGGTCATCTCAATGTCCTGCAGCCAGAATGAAACCCCGCCTACGTAATTCCTCTAGCAACGCCAAATTAAAAAAATAATATTTTTGGCGGAAGGCCGAGTGTGAGACTCTTTCGACAATTTTCGGAGGCTATTTTTATTTTTGCAAATCGAAAGTTCGGGCGGCAGGTACGGCGCGGGGCCGGGGCGCCTGCTTGAAAATCATTCGTGAGTTAAGCGTCGTAGGGGAAGGTTCGACGGAGTCGCGGTGGCAAGACTGAGCGCGGGACTTATTTTAAAAGGCTTATTTCGGGAGCCATTTTTATTTTTCGCACATCAGGAGTTCGGGTAGGTAGGTGGCGACCACCTAGAGGAGTCATTCGCAAGTTAACCGTCGGAAGGGATCATTCGGGGAATAGCGAGACTTATGTTTGGACGCTAGCGAGGGCTCATTTGCGTCTTGGCCGCTGGACAGAGAACATCTAAGAAGGGATTTCATCTCGGATACAAAGTAAAAGTAAAGTTTGAAAAAAAATAATTTGACCTTGAAATGACCTTGTAGGACTGGCTCAAATTCGAGGTCACAATTCTCCCCCCCCCCCCCTATACAACAACTTTGGTCTCTACCACTTTTTTTTAATTTGGCGTTGCTAGAGGAATTACGTAGGCGGGGTTTCATTCTGGCTGCATGACCTTGCGATGACCTTCAGTGCCGCAACCGAACATACCATTCTGAACGTAAAATTTACCGCTCTTTCCATTCCCGCAATAAAAGAATGGGGTTCCTATTTAAAAATCCAAAGTTGACCTTCAAATGACCTTGAAAAACGCGTTCAAGGTCAAATCCATGTTCACCATCGGGTTGCCCCTTCGATATCCTACAACTTTGGTCTCTACCATTTTTTCTATTGTGGCTGTCCCTGACGAGTTATGAGCGGTGCCCGTTTAAATTGGGTCACCCTGTATACCCTTACATAAATTTTATTTATTCCTTTATCATAATACACTATATTTGTTATATGTACAACAAAATGTACAAAAATAAAGAGCAATTAATTTAAAAATCTAATCTCTCTCTCTCACGTTACTCTGCCGCTGCTCTCCTTTTTTTTTCTTTCGGAGAAGAGGTGTTAGGGAAAATCTTAGAAAGACCATAGCGTTTATGGGGTCGTCGAAACAGCCGTGTGTCGGATTCACACCGACTAAACCCATCCTTTTTAAGGCCAGATGAAAAACCCCCAACCGTAACAAGGAAATTTGCCTTTATCGACACACGGTAGCGAAAGGCTTTTACGCCCTCTTCTAACTGATGTGGTCGTCATCACGTTTCTTCTTTCTGCGTTGTCCCGGCGTCTGCTTCTTTCCGCATCGTCCGGTCGTCTGCTTCGTGCGGTATCGTCCGGCCATCCTCTGGACAGCCTCAACCCGGACACGGCTCAGTGACCTTCGTCTAGCTACATTTTTATTCCGCTGTTTCGCCTTGTCTTTGCCTTCTTTTCTCTTCGTCATTTCTAACCTTCTTGAGGATAGTCCTTACGTAGTTGTTTACTGCGTTCCAATCATCCTCTGACGTCAACATAGTTGTCATCGTTGACTCAGGTGTCACTCTAGTCTCGAGATAACACTCGAGTTCTTATCGCTCCATTTGGTATCGCGAACAGTCACAGAGAACATGCTCCGCATCTTCGTTAGCGTCCAAACAAGCTGGGTAGTTCGAACTGTCGTCTAATTTAAATCGGTGCAGATAAACCTGGAAGCATCCGTGCCCGGTTAAAAACTGTGTGAGGTAGTAGTTGACCTTCCCATCTTCTCTTCCAGTCCAATCCTCTATTTTTGGTATAAGGCGATGTGTCCATCGCCCTTTGTCACTAACATCCCATCTTGTTTGCCATTCAGCCATCGTCTTCTTTCTTGCGGCATCCCAGATCTCCTTCTGGCTTTTGTCATTCTATAGTCTCTTGTGAAGTGGAAGTGCTTTCCGCTTTATCTCTTGTATTCTGCATACTACCCAGTGTATCCTAATTTTCTGCTTTGCGATCATCTGCTGAGCCATTTTTGCTGGCATTTGAATGACCGCCGTCTGCGTATCGCCATATGCCTTGCGCACAGACTTTACTGACGTTTCCTCCACTGCATTTGAGCTGCTATCTTGAAACTCCCTTCGTAGCGCTTCCACGATGTCCTCCTTAGTGGTTAGAACATCAAAATCCTTTACTTCAAAGACCTATATATCTTGTAGGGTTCTTACGGTGACACCCTCTTCTAGCACTTCCTGCACCGCTTGTCGAAGTTCCGTTGCCTTCCCTTTCGATGTGCGTTGTAGTTCCAAAAGTATCTTTCGCAAGATATCAGCGTAGGACTTCGCGGTCGGGTTGGTCTCGCCCTTAGCGGCTTAGATTTTCTAGTGCCTTTCTGATCTACAACACCATCGTTAATCTTATCGTCTTCTTTTTCCTTTTTCTTCTTTTTCTTTCTTGTTTCTACCCTCTGCTAGGGTGGTAATGTCCCTGTTGTGGGCGATGGGCACTGAGTTGTGCTGGAAGTCGTCGCTAGTGGCGCACTCTGGCCAAGCTTTGGCGTCTTGTCCTCTTCTTTTCTTTTCTTATTGGTCTTGTTTTGTGTAGGAGACCGTTCCTCCCTCTTCCTTGGCGTTTCTACCTGCCGTTTTTCTTCTGAGGTCAGCGAGGTCCGTGAGCTATTTGACATCTTCAGTCCGAAGCTAGACTTGGTCTTGCCCGACGCTTCTCTTACGCTGATGAGCCGTTTCCAGAAAGACATCACCTTCCTCATGTCATCCTTAACACTCTTGTGAATGTTTTTGGCTGGACCTACTACAACATCCATCTTGTCCAGATGCTTCTGAAGCTTGTCCATCAACTCTTCATCCGCACGATCTGCTGTCTGAATTTTAGACCATACCTCGTGCATTCCCCTGTTTATGACTCCATCACGTCCTGATGCGTCACTTGAGGCTAATTTTTCTTTGAGGGTCGAGTGATTCACCTCGTTAACCTCCTGTCTTGTTTGAGTTAATTGGCTCTCCCAACATCCATGGAGCCTGCGTCGGCCACCGGGGCTTTCACCCAATCGGAACCAACGTCGGGAATGGGTTGTAAAGCTTGACCTGCTTAAGGCAGTGTTTTAATTAACTCACTGTCCATGATTGATTTATATTCGGGGTTTCTTCCCCTATCCTGTATCCTAGGAAGGAGCCCTTTAACAAGATGCTGTCATCCGGGCCAGATGAGCCCTGGTTATTTTAATGAGGTTGCTACTCCTCCCCCTCCTCCTTTCCCACCTCTTGTGTGGTGGGACCCCGGGCTTGGGACCGGCGTAGCGGAGTTGCTGCTGCTCACCTGTAACATTGCTATTGTACATAAGTATGATATAGTGATTGTATGCAGGTTATGACGAGTTAACAACGTTCCTCGTTATATTGCCCCCTTTCAGACGCTGAGTACCCGAAAGGTCTATCATCTCTCCAAAATATCTTTGATTAGCATGCGATTCTTTTTATGAACAATAATAAAAATAGAAGGAAAACAAAAAATAACATTGTCAAAAATAATATGAATTCAAAAAATTTTAAGTAATGAAAACTGAAAGAAAATTTTTTTTCAACCGATGTGATGAGCACCAGTCAAAAGAAAAAAATGTGTATATCTCCTAGAATTGAAATTGGGTAGGGAAGCAATAACAAAAAAACAACTCTCCAGATCTTTTTACAAAAGGTGTATTAGTCAAAGTCATAGCCGGTTAGACGGAGATGAACCGCGGCGGCCCCTGCACGGGGACGTGCCGGTTGAGCACTCAGGCGTAGTCCATTGTGCTGTGCCTCCTTAACCTTAAGATATTACTTTATAAACCCTTATTTATAGCTTTGGCAACTTGGCATATTGATACTAAGCTGTTTGACCTTAGCTGCTCTAATCCCAACATAGAAACACCCCACAGCCCTTGTCTTGTCCCCGCGAAAACTGGGCATTCACGCAGCAGGTGGGAGGTGGTCACCAATTCGTACTCACACCACCTGCAGCTCCCGGAGTCCCTTAGTACTAAGTTCAAAAGGTGGTGTCCTACCAACCAATGCCCCGTCAGCCAGTCCACGGCCAGCCTCAGCCAGTTCTTGCTTAAGCCCCTAATGGTCCGCAGCCACTTCTCTGGTGGGCTGCCGCCCATCAGCCTTAGCCTGTCTTAGTTCTTTAGCGTTAGTCCATTTGTCGCTCAGTTGTTAGTTAAGCCAGTCCTTGATTGCTCTGTTTACCTCGCAGGTAGAGACGGCGACTGCGCACTTTGTTGCTCGAATGCCGTCCGCGCCTCTACCTGCTAGCCTGTCCGCCTTTTTGTTACCCACTATGCCGGAGTTTCCTGCTGTATCCACACTAGTCTCATTATGTTGTGTTTCGCCAGTGATTCCAGCGCCCGTCTGCACCTTAGTACCTCTTTTGAGGAGATACTGTTACTACCTAGCGCCATAAGAGCTACCCTGCTATGCGAGCAGAAGCTTACAGTTCTTTGCCCTGTGCTTATTTCTAACAGTCATTTGGCTACCTCTGTAATAGCCCTGATTCCGCCTGGAAAACCGTAGCATGATGGTCGAGCGAGCACACAATCTCTTGTGTGTGTCCCTTTATCCAGGCACCTGCTCTAAGCCGTTCTCATTTTTTAAGCTGTCGGTAAACCACACTACACTGTTTTTGAGTAGTTCGTGTGATTCCGTCTTCCATTCTTCCCTTTCTGGGATCACGATTAAAAACAGTTTATAGAAATAAATTCTTTTCGCCATTCTGTCGCAAACTCTTTCTTCCATTAGCGGCATTTCTTATTTCAGAAGAGCCGCATCCTTGAAATTCGAAAAGTTTGTTGATATCTCTATTCTGCAGACCGTTCTACACGCATTTGCCCTAATTACCTTGCCTAGTAGAGGAAGTTTCAACATTTTTCAAAAAGTCAGCTTTATTTTTTCGTATGAGAAAGAATTTTAAATACAGTATTTGAAAGACCTTTAAGGTAAAAATGTCACGGTACAGCCAAAAACCTGTTTGGCTGTACCGTGACATTTTTGATATACCCCTTCGGAATAAATTTAAATTATGAGATTCAGTCGCAAAATTGAAAAAAAGCATAGTATTATCGTGTAACCAGGGAAATTTCCTATCAAATGAAAAAAAAGTGCATTTTAAGCCTTTTCTATGCTGATAAATAATAATTTTAATAAAAGAGGATATGACTGCAGTAGCGAGACACGATTTTCGAGTTGGCCGTAGTAGCGGGACTGGCACTTGAACACAGTACTGGGTCAACTGTTAATTAAATAAATAAAGAGTTATTATTCCTTACTTTTTTATAAATAAACGCATAAAAGCTCCATTTTTCGTTTTATTTGTCAATACTAATCGATCTAAATACTTTTAGAGTTAATTTAAATCGATAAATTAAAAATTACAAAAAGTTGTAATTAGAGACGCGTAACCTCACTTTTTGAGTTTAGAATTAATTACAAGCAAAATCAAGAAACTTTAAAATATGTAAATTCGATTTTTTTCCAGGTACATTTGATTTGATATTATCAATTGTTTTTAGAAAAACTGTTTAATATACTTTGAAGTATGTTTTAGTTGCTGAATATTATTAAAATTTGTGTACTTATGCGTATCCCAGTTTTGGTCCTGCTGTAAAATATGGCAGTCTTACTTGGACACTTAATTTTAGAGAAAATAATTTTTTTTTTCACTAAAAACAACGCGAATTATATTCATTAGTGTGTCATCCATCATTAAAAAGCGTTACTTTATTGCCGTCAGATTAAAATATATCTTTTATACGCAAAATTCAATCCTCCTGAATCAGTGAAATCTGCCTGATTTGGGATCGTCTGCCGTCACCCTCAAAACACATTTTTGACTCTATCATCATCATCATTAATTTTGACTCTAAATTTGGTGAATAGTTGAGACCCTAAATAATAAATAAAATTTCTCCCTCTAATGATTCATGGCTGTACTTTAAAAAGAAACGTTAATCTTTCGCCCGTGTTCCACTATAGGTCCCGAATTTTGTTTTGTCCCACTACTAGTGCTTTTACCTTATGGGGTTTTGGGATTTCAGGGTTATAGGGAAAAATAAATGTATTCCTTTAAATAAGTTGAGGTATTTATACATTCATTTTTAATAAATGATCCATCATTTCATATTAAATGTAAACGAAAATTGTAATGCCCACCATATTTTTCGGGCAGAAAAGCAAGTTATATGTCGTGTAAATAACTTTTTTCAAGTTTTATGGCTTAGGCATGTTCAGTACCAACATTTTATAAAATGTAAAATGCTTTCTATCAAAATAAAAAAGTTTATAAATATATACATGACTTTTTACCTAAAATACACGATTTATCATATTTAAGTGGATTTTCTCGAAAACTGAGAAGCTCATATAACTTTTCTCGATAGATTTAAGTTCAGTAGACCAAAATTTGTAAGTCGTATAGTTTTTTTCCAAGAAATATCATAAATATTAAAAATGGCAAAGATTTTATCGCTAAAATCGTAGAATGGGCCTTTGTTCCTTGAATTTTAGGGCCCCCAAAAACTATTGTGGGCCTTCTCAATATTTTTTTCTTATTCCACATAACTCAAACTATATGCTCACTAAATTTCATCCAATTCCGTTTACTCCATCATGAGATATTAGATTTTAATACAAAAAAAAAAAAATTTCACACTGTGCGCCCCTGATCAGACATTTTCATCAAGTGCACCGCTACCAGCATCTAATTCTATGGTTACCGTAGTAAGGCCGGGATCAACCTCCATTACTTCTTCTGCCGTCTGCTCCGAGCTCCACAGAAAGGCCTAAAGTTCAGGGCCTTCCGTGCTTCAATCTCAGTCCTTTCGAGCAGTACACGAATAGCCGTCTCCTCCTTAGTTTCAGTGAATACCCAGGAATCCGGTGCGAGTGTGGTGTTCTGCCTTTTCAAGCGCTTTACCACGATCTCCGGAGTATGCACTCCGGGGGCGTAGATCTGACCAGCTTTTGGAGGTCTCCCATCCCATTAGCTTGAGTTGGGTACCCTTCCAACACGACCATTTAGTGGCATTGCTAAGTAACCACTCCTTGTCCTTTTGGCCCTTGCAGTGGAAGATCTGTGCACTCTTCTGGAACCAATTGTCCAAAAAACAGTGCGGGCCGCATGCGTGCGCCACCAACGCAGTATTCTTCTCTAGCATTTCGCTCGCTTTGAAGTACGGCCGTAGGTTTACTTTCTGGTTTATTTTCCAGTCTGTGCTGGACGTGGCGAGCGGTGAAATTTTCTCGGTGATTAGGCCTACTTTATCTTCCAATAGGCGAATGAATGGGGCCGATCTGGGGTCAGGGATCGCGTTGAGGTTCTTCTGGCGGCTTCCCGCGGCTACCCTAAAATATTAGTTGGCGTTAGTGATTATTGCCAGTAGCCCGCTGGTGCTTGTAGCAAGACGTCGGAGACTAATCTCTCTGGGGTATGTTACGTTTTTTTTAGTGGTACATCTGGTGCCGCGAAAAGAAAACAGAAAAAAAACGTTCTACTCCGATTTTTCTTTCGACGCGTTCATCTGCCTGGATAGTTCACTCGGCCGCTTTAATTTGTTTATGTGTACGGTCTTGGTAATGTCGTCGTTGCGTATTGTCACGTTGTGCGTTTTTCTGTTAATGCCGGTGATTTCGAACGGACCGAGGTACTCGATCGCTTCAAGCTTCCCTTTTTGGGTTCTTTTAGTAGGAAGACGGTTTCGCCCTCCCGGAAGTGTTTTGTGTTAAGTTTCCGATCGTAGTAGTATTTCGACCGGTATTTCGACTGGAGTAGATTCATGGCCGCGGTCGTCTGTAGCGCCGTTAAATTAGTTGTCATTTCGTCTATGTATTGGTTGTACGTAACGTCGTCGATGCTTAGCGTGAAGCTGGACGGAGTGCGAGGCTTTGTACCAAAAAGCAGCTCGTGAGGCGAGTAACGGGTACTCTTGTGTTCCGTGCAGTTGTATGCATGTTGGCAAATCGCTGTCCACTCGTCCCATCGCGTAGTGTCTTTCACGTATTTGCGTAAGTACTCCGTGAGCGTGTGATGCATGCGCTCTATTGACCCATTCGATTGCGGGTGGTAAGCTGTGGTGCAGAACTTTTTTATTTGACAAATTTTCGCGAGCTTTTCCAGTACCCGATTCTGGAAGTGTGAGCCCGGGTCCGTTACGATAGCGGCTGGTGGCCCGAATACGCAAATGACCTTTTCGGTTAGGGCTCGCGACACTTCGTCGGCGCTTGCATGCTTTGTAGGGATTAAAATTATGTACTTTGTCAACATGTCTTGGATGGATAAGATGTACCGCGCCTCGAATTCTCCAAGGGCCCATAAAAATCTAACGCTATCTGCGTGAATGGGGTCGATGGCGTGTTGCTGATCAGCATTGGCAAGCGAGTTTTTACATGGACAAGCTTATTGCTTTGACAGGTGGCGCATCGAGCGACGAATTGCTTAATGTCTGGGCGCATATTGCGCCAGTAAAAATCGTTCGCGATCTTGCTGTACGTCTTCGTCATTCCACGGTGTCCACCCATCGCCGCTATATGGTATTCTTGGATTAATTTAAAGCGCTCATTAACCGGGTGTACCGGCAGGTTATTTTTGTAAAGTATCGCGGCAACACGCTTGTTCATGAATGTGTCGTCAAATAATTCTATTAATTTTGTCCATTCGTCCGGTGTCAGCATCTCGAGGTCTCGGATTAACGCTACGTTGTTCAAGCCCCTAGCTATCATGATGTTCTTTAAGTTTCGCAAGCATTTTATTAGATCTACGCGTAGGGGACGATCGTCGAAGTGCGCTTTGATGTAAACCCCGATTACGCTAAATCCTTTGCAGTTGATCACGTTTATCTCGCCGATTCCGAACTTTGTGTTTTCTAAGTCTCCCGGGTTAACATAGCCTCGTTCGACGAGCGCCTCCTGTACTTCCGTCGATAAATAATTGTCGGATGAGGTTAGGTAAACTAAATTTTCTTTATACCGGAAGGGGTGCTCGCTCAAGGATTGCAAGTGAACGAAGGGCCAGGGTTCTTGGCCCTCGGGAATAGCCCAGGGTGGTTTATCGCGTGGAGGCCTGGCCCCGGTCACGACGTACCGTTTCATATTTTCGTGCAATAACGCTGCGGTTACAGCGGCGGCAGTTTTTTCGTCATCGCTTGTGCCGATGTTATTGCCCGCGTCTCTAATACGCTTCGCCGCGGACGTGCTTGCTCTCAAGTTCGGGCTTGCAAGTATAGGCGCGTCCTCGCAGTTGTCCCCCGAGTTTATCTGTGGCGGGCTTTCTGGATGGTTTGGGTGGTTTTGGTTGTGCGGAGGGGCGTCTGCGCATGATTTTTCGGAATTATCGAAGCTCGAAATTCTAGTTATCGGTGGTGAGGCGATAGATGTGGCTGGGTTGAGGACTAGCGACACGTTGCTTATGTTTGGAGATTCGTTCGCAGCTTGAGTTGGCTGGGCAGAAGGGTCTGGGCTCGTGCATGTCACGATTATAATGTTGCTCCCAACGCTCATGGCCGATTCGGCGCCTCTGCTGTCGCGTTTCTTGCGACTTTGCGTTCGAATGGCTGCGGTCACGGTGTTTGTTTGGTAGATCATAATGAATGCATATATTAAAATTAAATTCTTGCGCGAATAGGTAGGCGCTATCGACAGTGCCGTATTTATTTTTGGATTTAAGTATCCTCGCGGTTTCGGAAGGTTCACCACAGGAACTTATTGCAGGTGATTTAAGCAAATGTTTCCTTAGGTCTATTGTCGAGATATTAAGCTTCGCTGCTTTGATCAGCGAAAAGTACAGGCAGTTCCCTGGCGGCGAGCTTGGTATATCATTCGAACGTTCCAGCTCTACGTACGGTTCTGCGCAATGCTTTTTCCGTATGTATGTACGCATAAGCATGTTTCCCGAGGTAATCGACGAGTTTTCGGCGGATGGATCGGGTTTACGCTCGTAATTTCGTGGTATGCCCGCGATGTCTTCGAATGGGCCGATGTCTCCGAACTCTGGCTCATCAGCGCTCTGATGCCCGAGCGCCTTCGTTCCGCTTCCTGGTTCGGGTGTCTTCTCTCGCGTCTGTGGATCTCCGTTTCTCGAAATCTGACCTTCAATTCCGGCCGCTGCGCTTGTTTTTCGCGCCCGCGGCATTTCACTTTTTTCCATTATCAATCCATTATCGGGCTGGCAACCGATACTTCCGTATCCCCAATGCTTATGCATTCCGCGGATATGCGCCCATTTCTATTTTCCGCGATGACGCAACCTTTGTGCCTGTCGATCGTGTCCCAGCCGATTATGCCCGCGTTTTCTATCGGGAAATCGCTTGGTACGACTTGGATATCGCATTCGAGGCCCTGCAGTTGTATCCCTGTGCGTGACAATAGGATAACCGGGTGCTAATTGCCCGATTTTAATTATAGATATGTCTGCTCCCTAATCTAATTGTAAGTAAAATTTACCCTTCCTGTTTATTAATTGAGGGCATTCTATATTTACAATTGGGGGTTGCCAGCCAGCAGTCAGGAATCGTATATTTGCTGACTCGGTTTTTTGCTTTAATTCCGGCTCTATGTATCGACGCCCGACGCTTGAGAAACTCGGCGAGCGCCCATCTAGTTTAAATTCTGAGAATTGCTGTCTCCTGCGCCGTTCGCATTACCATTCGCGCCGTGATTATTTGAATTATCGTTATTGTTATTACTGTTATTATTGTTATTACTGTTAATACTGTTATTACCGTTATTACCATTGTCGTTGTTGTTATTGTTGTTATTTATGTGGTTATTTTTGTTATAACGATTATTTTTACGGAAGCTACGTTGTCCTCCATTCGTGTTGTTATTGTTATTGTTCGCTCCATTATTATTTGAATTATTGCCGGTGTTGTTCCCGTTATTGTTTGAGTTGTTATCGAAGTTCTTTCTGTTCGGGTTCGTTATTATGTTTTTTGCGCGTGTTTTATTAGGAGACCACAATCTTTGAGTGCGTGATTTTTCATATCCCAGTAATTGCAATATTTACTTTACTGGTTATTCGCGTCCGCCTCGACTGCCTGATTGTCCGGCGGTTTGGCTTCTTCTGCCACGGCCCTACGTACTTGCGCTGGGACAGACAGGGTGAGCATTACTGGAATAGTGGCTTTAATGTCGCCGTACATTATGCGTCGCGCGCTCTGCTTTCCCTCAAATTCTAATGCTATTTTAATCGCTTCGTTGAGGGTGGGTGGCCGCTAACTTCGAACTTGATAATCGACAGGTGATACGAGACCGAACGTAAATTGCTGCAGCGCGTCGTCATCTGCATAGCGTCTTCTCGCTTTCCTGTCGAACGACGACAAGTCTGGGGCCGATTCGATGATCGTGAGCAGTTTTTTGTGCAGTCTTTGCATCCGCAGCCCGTAATCTCCGACGGCTTCGCCCGATTTTTGTTTTAAAACTTTTATTTGTGCTTGTACCTCGTCTGTGATATCGATATTTCCGTATTGTAGCGTTAGTTCGTTTAACAGCTGTTTGACTGATAGATAACTCGTTGTGCGAGCGCGGTATCCGACGGCGGCTTTGCCTTTCAACTTGTTCGCGATGTACATTAGCAGGTAGTCTTCTTACTCTCTGCCGAAGGAGTATAGAACTTTTCTAACGGAACTGCAAAATTGATTTAACTCGTCGGGGTCGCCGCCGAATGGCGGGATGAAATTTACCGCCTGGTGGAAGGGCATGCCGCCGCTGGGGCGAACGTCGCGCCTGGGATTATCATTACTTATCGCGACGATATTGTCGTCGCTAGGATCGCTTGCATCATCCTCTGGATTGTTGCCTGATGGCCAGAACTCGGCAAAATTTCGGTGATTTCGGCGGTTCGGTCCTCGACGCGGTGGCTCGCGATCGCGGTCCGATGCGTGTCTCTGCGGGCGTTTGCGATCACGCGGATCCTCGTCTGAATCGCTGTCCGACGGGTAGGCTCTGCCGCGGTCTCGGCTATCATCGTTTCTCGATGAATATCTATTTAATGCACTGGTCCTTCCGGAGCTCGCCCTCGCTAAACGGGTTGGTCACTTGTTTGATTACAGTACTGAGATGCTTGGCGTCTCTGCTTCTGGGGTGACGGGGTCTGGTGGTTTTATTTTCGCGTTGCGTTTTATGTACTACCGCCTTGTGCACGCTCCGGTGCTCGCTCTCGCTTTCATCACAGGAAAATTGGTCCATTATTGGCTTCTGATTTACACGACTTTCTTTGAGCCGGTCTTCGCGCATTCTCAATATTACTTCAAGTTCTTCCCGGGACAGTTCGAACTTGCACACGGGTCGCTGAGCTGCGGGAATTACGATTTTGCGCGTTACCGCCATAGCTTCTCTGCCCAGGGCCGATGGTGTTGTGAGATCGACCTGCCCAAGGCCTATCGTCTATCCCGGTTTTCGGCAGGACTTGACTTAGACCATTGCCAAGCGCGATTTTTTTTATTTCGAAGAAACTTGATATGCGAGGCACGCATTTTTCTTTGATTGCGAGCCGTTACATCGCCGCGAGTGGGACCTCCATCTTATCGTAAATGTTAGTTCTTAAATTTAGCCGACCGAATTTTTCTTGTACTCCCGCTATATCTACTACTCTTACTGCATTTTCCCGATTCGCGGCTGCCGCTCCTGCAAGTTCTGCGTTCTCGTCGGTGTTACTAGGGTCTGCTACGTTTGATTCGGGTCCTCTGCGCTCGCGGCCGCTTCGTTCACGGCGTGGCTCTCGTCGTCTAACATGATCAGCTTTTCTCCACTATCGTCGGATTTTTTTAGGCAATGAGTATGATTTTGGTGGTCGGCTGTGTTCGTCTAGCAGGTTATTCTCGCGTCCCGGGGCTCATTCTCGGAATCGCTTGATAGTAAACAATCTTTACTGATATGCTTCTGTACTACCCTTCGCGTACGCGGAGTCATCTTATGGATATTTCTATATACGTTCCACGCGTATCGCATTTATTCGCTATCCCATTCTGACTCGCTTTCCACTCCATTATTTAGCTGTTTCTTTCTTGCGCCTAGCCCGAGTACGCCCCGCGCCGCGCCGAATATCCCCGTAGGAGCCATGGTTGTTTTCGATAATTATCGATTAACTAATGTGTGTTTATAGGAGGGCCCAGAAATGTAAGAGAAGGGGAGACCAATCCTCATTCCTCGCGTTGACTATTTTATCGTCGGGTTGGACGGCACTCCGAGGTATTGGTATGAAAGGGTACGCGCACGGGGATTTGCTGAACGTACATGAATGTAACAAGCCAAATTGCGTCTAGTAAGGAAAACGACACTTACATTGCGATGAACAGTGCTGCGTAGCCGGTTCGCATGGTACTCCTGTAGCTGATGACTGATGGTGACCGCTACAGGACCGGCTGGCTGCTGGCTGGGCTGGACGTTTTGCAGTCGCACATGTCGAAGGCTGGTCCGCGTCGACACTGTGCTGCGCGTGGAGGCTGGATGCTCGGGCTCGTCGGCGGCTGGTCCGCGCCGACGGCTGTGCGGCTTTATACGTTGGCCCAGGTGGGCTTTGTTGGCAGAGATCGGCTTTGAGGAGTTGGCAACGCTCGCCGGCGGTTGCCTGGTTTTGGACTGCCGCTCACTTGTTTTGAGCGACTTCTGATCTGGGTGCTCGAGCGTCGTCTCCCAAGAGACAAAAAAATTTTCTCTTTCATGTCGTGCTTTCGACTTGCACGAGCCTCGGCGACTGAAGGAGCTCCTTGCAACTGCTATCTTTTGATGCGGCACGATGTGTTGTGTGTTGAATTTATCTTCTTTGCGAGAATTGATTTTCTTGTATGTTTCTGGATTTTTCCTGACTGCAGATAGTTTATCGATGCAGTTATATCTTCTTCTGCGAATGCTCGCGCCACAAGGGATGCCAAAATGTGACGGAAGAATGGGTGTACACGAGGAGAGAGAAGAGGCAGGGAAGTTCGGTGTCACTGTATTTATTATCCCAAAATATCGAAGCTCCGCTCGCTTGGAGAGTCGCTGGTGGTCTGCCCGCTCGCTCGTCGACGGCGAGCGTTTCCACGTGCCGAAGTGCAGCGTTGCACTTCTGCACGCGGAAACTTTCGGGCCGTGGTGTTCTTCCGCTGACGATGCGTCTGGCGTATCGCCGGAAATGCAGGCCATCGGAGATGCCGCCGGAGAGCCCAAAGCTCGTCTGTGACACCAGCAAGTGAGACAGCGATGAAAACCACGCACAATAATAGCAGTGGACAAAATCAAGGCAGACAAGACATCAAAGTTTGTTTTTTCTGCAAAAAGGTAGGCCATGTAAAGCAAGAGTGCACAAAGTTTAAATCCTGGAAGAATAAGAAAAGAAGGCAAAGGCAGGAAAAGAAAACGTAGATACTTCAGCAGAAAACTTGTTCATGGCAAAAGAAAGCGTATTGACGAAGCAGCCGACACAAAATACAGAATATGCACGATTTAGTGTGAAAGCTGAGAAAAACCATAGCGATACATGGTTTGTCGATTCAGGAGCAACGAGCCACATAACAAACTCAAGAAAATTTTTCACCAAATTCGACCCAAGCATAAAAGGTGTTGTAAAGCTAGCCGAAGCGGAGAAAACGAGTGCAATTAGAAGACCCAGATAAAGATTAAGAACGTGCTCTACGTACGATCGTTCGAGTCTAATCTGATATCCGTGAAAAAGCTCACGCAGGAGGGATTCAGAGTAAGTTTCGGCGACAGCGTCTGTAAAATAATAAAAGACGAGGCAACCCAGGCTGTCGCGTCGTGCGGCTCAGATGTTGGGGATTTGTACCAGGTACAAAGAGCCGACGAAAGGTCCTGCGCGGTAATAAAAATCGAGCACGGAAAGAACTGCCACCATAGATGGCACAAACATTTTGGACACCGAGATATTGGAGCAATTAAGGATTTAGCCGAAAAGGATCTAGCGACCGTCATAAAAATTCAGGATTGCGGGCGGCGAGAGGTATGCGAATGCTGCGCACAGGGGGAAATAGCGCACCAGCCTTTTCCGAAGGAATTCTGTCATAAAACGCAAGCCGTCCTGGATCTAATCCATACAGATGTTTGCGACCCCATGCAAACTACGACGCCGGGAGGGAAAAGGTATTTTATGACCCTCATTGATGTCCACTCTAGGTATACGGCGGTACACTTCTTAAAGACTAAGGATGAGGCAGGCCCTATAATTAATCAATTCATTCAAATGAGAAAAACGCAGTTCGCCAAAACTCCCAAATGCATACGGTCCGATCGAGGAAGGGAGTATGTTAATAAAGGCCTACAAAGTTTTTTAGCCGAAAACGCATTTAAGGCACAGTATACGGCCGCATACTCCCCACAGCAAAATCGAGTCGCCGAGGGCAAGAACAGATCTCTAATGGAAATGTCGAGATGCATGCTGCTAGACGCTAACATGGACGTCAATTTTTGGGCCGAAGTCGTGAATACTACAAATTTTATGCAAAATAGACTACCAACAAGAGCGACAAACAAGACTCCGTATGAATTATGCTTCAAGAAAAAACCTCACGTTCAAAATTTACACGTTTTTGGCTGCAGAGCATATGTACGCATACCGAAAGAGCTCCGACAAAAACTGCATGCAAAATCGAATAAGTACATATTTATAGGTTACTCTGAAGAATTAAAAACATATAGATTCATACATGAAACAACAGGAGACTTGAAAATAAGTCGCAACGCAATATTTCTAGATGAAAATCATAATGCTGGCACAAGAATGCAGAAGTAATGCACACTTTTAGTAAAAATAATTCAAAAGAAGAGCAAGTTCGCGAAAGTGATAGCGAGAACGAGTCATTTCACTCCAGCGCAGAAGAAGAGGTTTCCAATCCAGACCGCGATGCGCACGATGATGTGCAAGAAACTCCGATAAGAAGATCAGCAAGAGACAATAAAGGTGTCCCGCCTGACAGGTATATGGCAGTCTCGAAATTCACAGCAGTCTCTCTAGATGACCCGAAAACCAAGAATTAAGCGTTATCAAGACCGGACGCAAATGGGTCTTCAAGACTAAGAAAAATAAGGAGGGCGGCTTAGACAGGTATAAAGCCCGTCTCGTCGCACGCGGATTCTCTCAAAAGTTCGGTACAAATTACGACGAAGTGTTCGCACCCGTTGAAAAACAGACCACCTTCAAAGTTTTGCTCACAGTTGCAGGTAAAGAAAAATTATTAGTTAAGCATTTTGACGCAAAAACATCATTTTTAAATGACGACTTAAAGGAAACCATTTATATGAAGCAACCAGAAAGATACGAGATAAAGAACAAAGAAGGCTAGGTCATGGTTTGCAAATTAAAGAGAGGACTATACGGATTGAAGCAAGCAGCAAATATCTAGAATAAGAAGCTGGATTCAGTTTTTAAGCGAAAATTTTCTACAGAGCAGTGCTGATCCATGCTTATACATCAAGAGAGATGAGAAGAATAATGTATATGCAATTATACATGTAGATGATATTTTAATAGCTGCTAAAGAACTCGCGGCAATCAACTGCACTGCAGCACTTTTGCAGAAGAATTTCAAGTTGATTGACCAGGGATTTTTACAACAATATTTAGGCGTAGAAGTCCGAAAGAATAGCGACGGATTTTATTGTATAAAGCAATCCTAGTATATTCAAGAAATTTTAGAAAGATTTGGTTTACAAGACGCGAAAATATCGCATATACCGCTAGATGTAGAATATGTAAAATTAACAGAAGCTCAGCCAGTAATGGAAAACCAGGAATTATACCAGCAATTAATTGGAGCATTGTTGTATCTAGCTGTAAATACAAGACCAGATATTAGCGCAAGTGTTACTATACTTAGTAAATCGAACAAGCAGCCTAGATCAGTCGATTGGATCGAGGTAAAAAGAGTAGCCAGGTATTTAAAAGGCACGAAAGGTTATGAGCTCGTACTCGGAGCCAGCAAGAAGAAAGAATTAATGGGCTATGCAGATGCAAATTGGGCGGAAAATCGAAATGACCGTAAGTCAAACAGCGGCTATTTATTCAAATTTATGAACGCGACAACCAGTTGGGCATGCAGAAAGCAAACGTGCATAGCGTTATCGTCGACAGAAGCAGAGTATATTTCATTGGCAGAAGCTTGTCAATAGAGCATATGGTTGCGGAGATTAATTAAAGAATTCATAAATAATAAAGAACCACAATTTTTGAAGACAACCAAAGCTGTTTGATATTGACTATAAATAAAAAGTTTAGTAATCGCACAAAGCACATAGACACCAAATATCATTACATAAAAGATTGAAAGGACAACAAGATTATAGATTTTATATATTGTCCCACTGAAGAAATGATTGCTGACATGTTGACAAAGGCGCTCAATAAGATTAAAATCAAATATTTTGCCGAAAAGAGCGGATTAAAATCACACGATTAAGTGCATATTATTGTTGAGCAAGGGTGTTGAATACATCGATAATATGCATCAACATACATACACTAGCACATATATAGTACTGGACAGAGTAGTGGGCGGTACTTTCAGGTATACGTCGAATTCCTTTTCTGAGCTGACTTTTTATTGCACCGAGGCAAAAAGATTCTGACCGATGCAGACGCTCATCAGTTCCAGAACGGCAGTGGCCAAGACAAGACTGTTGGAACTGTTGGAATTGACGTTGTCCTGCAGCATTGTTTAATTATAAAAGTAAATACCTATGATAAAAATTATTCCAAGTATATTTTAACAAATGTCTTTAGATGTGCGTATTTCTAATCACAAAAGGTTGTTGTGCATATTCCAATCAAATTAGTAGAAATTTCGGAGCATATTATTTACGAATTTCTCAACCTACAAAGAAAGGAAATTACCTAGAAAAGAGGTAATTGTTATTTTTTTGAGAAGATATCTCAAGAAGGTAAGCGATTATGAGAAATTGTGGATTTTTTAATTTTAAATCGGATTTATGTGTATCTTTCCAGTTTATAAATATAAACTATAGTAGACAACGGATCCTTTCATGAAATAATATTCACTTTTATGTATTTGGTTACATAAAAGTGAGTAGTGATAGGTATAAGGGTGCGACAAAGCGTATTAATAAAAAAGTAACATTGTATTTAATTTATTGTTGAATATACTCAGAATTTGACACTTTATATAGCTGTAACTTTTGATAGAAGACGTATTGGCCTAAAAGGCTTTATCAACCCTATTTTTACTGTAAGATAAGCCATCCCACCAAGTTTCATCAAAATCCAAGACCCTGACTCCCCAATGCCTCCTTGTTAGTTAACCAGGGATGTTCTTACACATTTGAAAGAGGAGACGCAAGGTCCATCATAGATCTCGCATTTGTTAGCAGCTGCCTGATTGGCTCAGTTAGATTAGGGGAAAAAGACCCAATGACGCCATAAGTTATATAAGGGACAATAATAATAAAATAAACGACAAAGTAGAGATTGCTAAAATAATGAACAAATTCTTCTGTTATATTGGCCGTAATTTAAGTGATGGTATTGTGAAACCGAAAAATGCCGAAATAAAATTGGTGATATGAATGCAAATTGAATATTTCCTAATCCAACTAATACCAGTGATGTTAAAGATATAATACACAATATGAAGCTAAAAAGCGGTGGAGCTGACAAAATAAATAGCAAAACCTTAAAGGTTATTAGGAATCATAATGTGGTTCCTCTCACGCATATCTTTAACCTATGTATTGAAAAAGTGATTTGGCCAGCCGCATTAAAAAAGGCTCAAATCGTCCCGGTATATAAAGCAGGTGAAAAACAACACCAACAGTTACAGGCCAATCTCACTCATATTAAATATTACAAAGATCTTTGAAAGAATCATCTACAACAGATCATATGAATTTGGTCATAAATATAATATTTTATTGAAACATCAATTTGGATTCAGGAAGATTGTTGATACCAAGGATGCGTTTAACTAAATTACCGAAGTTTTATGTAATAATGTCGATAAGAATATACCAACAATTGTTACTTTTCTTGATTTGGCTAAGGCTTTGGATACTGTCGACCACAAATTATTACTTTAAAAGCTTTATTGCATTGGAATAAGGAGACAGGCTTTGGTTTTACTTGCAAGTTACCTCGACATGAGATATCAAACAGTTAAAATTGAAGATAGCGAAAGTGATCATGTGTTGATAAATACTAGTGTCCCTCAGGGTACTATCCTGGGTCCACTGCTTTTTATGCTATATATAAACAACGTTTTGAAAGAGATCTCTTTGGACTCCATCCTGTCTTACGCTGATGTAAACGCTATTATAGCCACGGGCGTTACTTGGTTTGAAGCGCAAAATAATATGAATAGATACTTGTCAGTGATTGATAGCTGGCTGGCTGTGAATAAATTATCATTAAATGTAAATAAAACTGTATGCATGACCTTGGGTAGTTATTGCAATACTGTACCGACCCAAATTGAAATTAAAATTTAAGAAAGATTAATATCTAGAGTAGAACATTACAAATATTTAGGAATTGTCATAGATTATAACTTAAAGTGGGACAAACATATACTGCACATAATAATAAAAGCAAAGCATCTGGTCTATATTTTTTATAAGCTTGCTAACATTATGTCTACAAAAACTTGAAGAATGGTATACTATGCTTTTTTTCATTGAATTATCAGCTATGGAATCAGTATGGGGTGGTGCGTACAAGAGCAATCGTGATCTAGTGCAACAGATTCAAAAGAAAATATTAAAGATTATTAATAAAAATAGTTTCATTGTACATGAGAACTCTTTAAACCTTGAACAACTTTTTGCTTTTGAAGCCTTAAGGGGATGTGGGAGCTGAAAACGCTGTTTTTCTGTTCCATATAACTTTTTGAATAAAGCTTGCAATGAAAAACCAAGAGTAGAGCGCCATAGTGTTGAGTTTACTTAATCATTCTACCGAAAAAAAAATACCAATTGGATTTTAGGTTTTTGTAAAAGTTGTGAAATACGAGCGGGTGTTTACGCGTGTTTATGCGATTACAGCGCCAATCTCAAACACCAATTTTACTTATTAACTTTTTTAAATTTGAAAAGTCATCAATATAATGAGCAAAGCGCCATAGGTTTCAGATCAGTGAATCATTATACCGAAAGAAAATGTCAATAAGGCTTTTAGTTTTTTTTTGGCATTTGAATTACGAAATACCCCGTGGCGGATTTGCGACGCTGTAGCTCCTACCTCCTGTTAAGACACTACTTTGTAGATCTCAAAACGCAATTTCTAACTTCTACGAGTGTCACGAGAAATAAGAGTTTAATCATACCCAAAAGCAAAAAAAGAATCAGTGATAAGAGTAGCTTTAACAAAGATATACTGACTTACAATGCGCTTCTAAATAATCTTAAGGTAATAGATATAAGTAAACGGTCGGGATTAAATCAAATTAAAAATTGGATTCGATTAAATTGTTAATTACTGCCACTTTCTGTTTTTTTGTTTTTTTTTTAATATTGTATGATCTAATTTAAAATTATGTATATTTCTTTTTTAGTTCTTAAGTATTATCTTTATATTTTATATATATATATATATATATATATATATATATATATATATATATGTACTCCACCTATGTATTCTCCACCATGTGTACTCCACCTAATATATACCATCCTCCATCACGGAGAAACATTTACTTAAAAAAAGTTTACAATCTTTATAATCATTTTAATATTTGTAATTTATGCATTTAATCTAAATAATATCTTGTTAAAAATAATGGATATTAATCAATTTGTTATCAAATCAGTTTTGTATTTAAATTAAATTTTTCGCCTTTGAATTACGTAAAATATGATATAATTAAGAAAAATTAACTTTTATTAATTTTTATCAGTTAATTAATTTTACGTATTCATATTGAAAAAAGAAATTTAAATACGTAGTTAATTTGATAATAAATCTTGATTTTTTTCTATATTTTTTAACAGGACGAAATCTCAATGGAAACTTTTTTTAAGTAAATATGTTAAATAATCATTTAATATTTGTAAATTAATTAGACATTATTATATCATGACCTATAATAATATGAAATTAATTAATTATTGTTATTAAACGATCATTTATGTTTCTGTTTTGTTCTGCATTGTGTATATTGATGATTCTTGTAAAATAATTTTAAAAAGAATTATGTATGCATACTAATTTGAATGTCTACAAAATGATTTTAAAATTCGAAATTGAAAAGCAGCAAGAAGTTAATATAAATACATGTCTTTTATTTGAAAAAAATCTGAAAAAAAATTGAATAATAATTTATTCTATGATCGAAAACCCTAAGAATTGACTAAACAGTTTTGAATCAAATATTTAAAATTTCATTCCAAACAATATTTTGTATTGATTCGCCTGACTCATTCTGAATACGTATATTATCAGGATTTCGACATCGAGATAATGCAACATATAATTGACCATGCGAAAACAATGGTCGTTTCAAATAATTCCTATTGTTTGTTATTTAAAATTTTGATGTCTTCATTATGAGGAGCTAAGATCACGCTACTAACGGGAGCACCTAAATTAATATTTTTATAAATTTCATTGCAAACATCGGTAGTTTTCCATTTTTGAGGAATTTCAAATGTATCGACTTTACCTTCTCCTATTTCTAACAAAAAAGAGGAAAATTCTACATTATTCGAACGTATATTTTTATTGAGCTTCAAGATTTTTAAAAAGAGGCCACAAAGTTGAATATTTAATTGTTTCTTCTATGATAGAGTTTCAGTATCCATGTTTAATTACTGGAAGAATTTGTCTGAAATCTCCTCCTAATACTATTAATTTTCCCGCAAAAGGAATATCGTTACGACATACATCTTGTAAAGTACGATTAATAATTTCTAAAGCTTTTTTAGGTATCATTGAAGCTTCATCCCAAATTATTAAATCTGCCTCTCGTAATCTTTTTTTGTCAGACTCTAATTTCAAAAAAGCACTTTCAATATTATTTAAATCTAAAGGCAATCTGAAGGTTCGATGACTTGTCAATTCTCTAGGTAACAAAATAGACGCGATACCAGTCCATGCCATTGATAAAACTTTTTTGTTTAATGACATGTAATAATAAATTAATGTTTTATATAAAAACGTTTTTCCAGAACCTCCAGGTCCATCAATGAAATAAATTTTATGTTCATTGTCAACTAACTCTTCAAAAATTGCCTTTTGATCATCGGTCAATTGATCAAACATACATTTAAAGATATCGGCACTTTGTAAGACATTATCTATAGATGTTGCATCATCATTAATAATACTATTTGGTTCTGGTAAACTGAAATCTTTGCAAGATTTTTCTTCATTCTCTAATATAATTTGAATATGAGATAGAGCATTATTCTCTTTATTTGTCTTAAAATCTTCGGTGAAATAATTTTTAAATTTGGTCCAAATTGTATTACCCTGTATGTTTTCTGCTAAAATAAACCATGCCAAAAATTTACGTAATTGAAATGGTCACATGATGTGACAAGCTTCTTCGAAAATAATAAAAATATGTGAATCATCTTCTATTAAGCCCATTGCAAATGCTGCGTCTTTATATGTTTGATACTCTATATCTTTATGATTTTTCAAATCTTCAAATGAAGTTAGATCTCTTGCTCGATTTAGTATTAATTTTAAAAAAATCTCTCAGTATCTCTTGGTGATACGATATTAAGTTGAGCAATAGTATTGTATTGAGAAGAAGGTGAACGTTTTATCCAAGATTTTGATTTTTTATTAAATCTATAATATTCAGGCATTTCAACATATTTAAGTGTTTTTGCAAAATCATCAATTTTATTTTATTTAAACCATGTTGTTAAAGTAGTTTCTTTATTGTTTAAGGCTTGCAATTCTTTATTTTCTTCGTAAACTATATGTTGTTGATCTTTTGTATGGATTCCTAAACGTTCTACAGCGGGTATTTTAGCACAAAGAGGATATCCTTGTAGACGCCAAGCAGCTTCCATTGGGCTTAAATATCTACCATCTACATACTGAATGAGTTCATCATGTACTATGGGAGTTTCTTCGCTAGAATTATTTGGAGAATTATTTTCAATTTTTTTCATCTTACATAATGCTCTATCTCCACCTTTGTGAATATAATCGAATATGTATTTAATACTTTGAATTGATGCATAATATTCGACATTAATATGACACTTATACTTTTTCAATAAAAAGTTATTATAATAACAACCATGGTGTAGTCAACTGGAATAATTTTTCTAAATTTTTTAATTCGATAAGTATAGTTTTGTGAAATGTTATTTCTTCTTCGATATTCAGGATAACCATTTTCTTTATAAATGGTGATATCGCGGAATGGTTTTGGAAATTTTTTTTTACAAATAGTCTTATTTTTGATGATGCAAGGAGATTTATCTGTAACATATGTTTAATTACTAATTTTTGTAAACCTTTATCTGAATTATCAGGAATTCCATCAGAAATGTATTTGTCAATAGATTGAGGTGTTATGAGCTTGTTTTTTGGATGTAGCGTAACTACAATATGAGCGTGTGGTAATCCTCTCTTTTGAAATTCTATTGTAAAGACATAAGCTATTACTTTTTATCATAAAGGTAACATTTTTAAATCATCTATTATAAAATATTTTGGTTATTAAGTAAGAAAATTAATTGAATTTGAATGCCAAATTGATTTATTTACATTAATTTCAGAATATATCAGACAATAAAACGAGAGTTAAAATATGATTTCAAGATTAAATTACAAAAAAATCTACTATCTAAATTGACTATCTACAGATGAACTGTCCTTTTTTAATTATTTACAATACTTTTATATAAATAAATATTTACATTTTTTATACTCAATTTATTATTTATCAATACAATATAATAAAAACCAAAATTTGGGGGTTGGCAATTGTAATACCAGCTGCACACATATAACACTGTTTACCTCTGCAGGAATAGGTATCTTCTTGTAAATACTCTGTACTTCTTATCTGGTTAATAAATTGAAATTATAATCTTGCTTTCCGAAAATCCACCGACGGATTCGATTGTCCACAAATTTACATTTAAACAAAAATATTAAAGCTTTATAATCAGTTTTTACATACATTTTTGCAGTTTGTAAGTAAGTACTTAATCTTTTTAAACTTCAAACGACTGCGAGTAACTCTTTCTGTGAGGTAAAATAAGTAAGTCCTGCTGCTTTTAATTCTCGGCTAATATAAATTATTGCGCGTTTGTCTTCGTTATCGTCAATTTATGAAAGTGCATCGGCGATAGCAAAATCAGACGTGTCGCAATGTAAAATGTACGGTTTAGACAGATCAGGATACGCAGGACATGTAGCGATCGAGTCAAAGAAACCATCTTCGCGCTCAAAGGCGAAAGCAGTTACTTTAACCCAGAGCTCTCTACTGACTAGGCGAGTAAACAACCATCATGCGCGTGGGGGTCCGCCGCAGCTGAGGCCGCTGGAGCACGGCACAAGGGTTTGATCAGATATCATCGAGGCCTAGTCAAGAGCAGTCGCCTTCTCTCACACTTGAGAGCACGCCAGAAGAATTTTATTCAGTCAGACGAATTTATTTGTTGTTAAATTTTAAAGAAGTTAAGTGTAGAAATAAAGCGCTTTATACGGAGAATTTGTATTCACTCATTTGCACCAAGTTATCCCGTGACTTTCTCGCTTAACCAAGACAAACCGAGATTTTTTGTTGACATGAAATAAACCACGAATTCAAGCCACACTGCTTATTTTTGTAACAAATGGAACTACTTCGAATTTGTATATTTTTTCTTCGAATATAAACGCAGTATACTACTTAGTTTCCTCACTTAGAGGTATTTGCCAAAAACTTGACGTTAAATCGACACTCGACATGACTTGAACACCGCGACATTGTTGTAAAAGTTCTTTTATGTTTTGAGGTGATTCAAGATCATCTTTGAGCATTTCATTCGCTTTACGTGCATCTAAACACAAATGAATTGTATTATCTGTTTTAATGACCTGCGCAAATGGACTATTAAAATTGCTACTGGAATAGTGTATAATTTTCTTTTGCTTTCATATTATTACTCACTAGATATAGAGGAATAAAAAATGGTTCATGGTTTTCTTTTATTTTCAATTATACTCGAAATTTGCTAATCAACCCGATTTCTTATAGAATACTTTGCGATATTTCTGAATTAAAATTCTAAGATTATCGATCGTTTCAGGATCCTCTACCATACAGGATTTTAATTTTTCGTTGATTTTCATATCAGTAATATTGTATGGATCAACTAATGAATTACGGTCACTATGACAATACTCTGATTCATTTAAAAAAGTTGAGTGAGGATCAACTACATCGGTTGTATCCTCCTCGATTATTTCAATATAGCGATGATCCATATTCGATTCTAATAAACTTTTATTTTTATAAGATATTTTTTCTAATTTATTATCAATACGCATAGTTGTTTCATCGTACTTTGTATCTATAAGACAATCTAGTTCTTTTATCGCGTCAATACCGAGAATACAATCACGGATTAACTTTGAAATAATAAGAAATACTAAATCTTTTGTTAAAGTACCGATTTGCGTATAAGACATTAAGTGTTTAGTAAATAACATGTAAAGTTGGAACATTTTTGAATTTATCGATGTTAGAAACATAAAAATTTTCTGATATAAAAGTAACTTGACTTCCTGTGTCAATTAAGGCTTTTACTTTAATGTCGATTATTTTAATATTAATTTCTGGACATGCACAAATTTCAGTTTCATGTCATCACGAAAATCGTTAAAAATGGTTCTGATAGGAACTGGTAGTACAGTTGCTTCTTATCTATTCTTTAAACAGTTAATAAATGTATCCGAGGCGCAAGCAGAAACTTCCACTAGTTTTTTGGTAAAATACAATGATCTTCCAAGCATTTATCTAAAGATTCAAGTTAAAATAACCCGTTGATTTTTTAAGGTTTTTATCTTTTGGTAAGGTTCCCGTGTCTTTAATTTGTGTATCTTAAATCTGTGGAGTTTTTGTTGTTTCAATCATATTCAGAGTTTGCGTTTGAGATGTTTTTTGGAAATTCGATTTATTTTGATATACTGTTTGTTAGAATTAGGTTTATTAGCTTCATTTCCGGTACTCGCTGTATTTGTATTACTCGACTTTTGAGCGGAATTCTGGGATGTTCACTGTTTTTAAAAGCTAATAATTCAAAGAACTCTTCTTGTGATCTTATGTTTTGTGATCTAACTGTATATCCCAATCAAAATGATTTGAAATTTTACGCACGAGTTTGGTTTCCGTAAAGTTTCTTTCGAGATTTTGTGCAAAGGCCCATACGTAAGTTGCGTATTCAAGACGGCTATATTTTGATAAAAAATTATAGTGATTATATTCAACTTTACGCGTCCACTCGTCCTGAATGTCAGAAATCCAAAAATGCGCTTTAAATTCAGTTTCAAAATCTTCGATTGACTTTATTGTTTGTTGTGCAATGTCAGACCAAGAAGATGCAGAATTTTCTAGAGTTTGCCCGTTCGTTAAAATCATTTCATTATGATTAATGTTCATAACGTTAATGTATTTTTTCAGTTCTCTTAGATATCTCCTAGGTTTGTCTTTAGAATCCGCTTTAAAAACTGGAGGTTTTAATTTTAGAGATTTTGAAAGTAAAGGTTTTCCTCCATAGGTAGAGTATAATTACTGGAATTTCTTTGTAATTTTGTCAAGTTATTAGTAAGTTTATCGATTCAATCTATGAGATCTTTTTTCGACGATTCTATATTTAATTTAGTTGCAGTCAAATTTCGATCTACACCGTATATAACTTTCCCTGTGTAATGTCCCACGTTTATACTCTTAAATTATATATTTGTACATCCTGCGAACCGGCAACCATGTGAGCACGTAGAAAGTACATACGGATCGCAGGTGCATCCGACTGCGACATTACACAACTGAGCGCCGAAAATCGGAGCGAGTGCTCTGACCTCTGTGTCAGCACTCCTCGTGCGCGCAAAAGACGACTACAAGGCGTACGCGTCGATCCTTTGTGGCGAATGTTGATTGGACTACCACGATCTTTTTCATCTAAATTTCATAACTGCGTAAATCGGTACCGAGACTTTAAAAACCCCGGAGCCGATCCACGCAGTGCCTTTTTGCGTAGTGACTTACTCACTGGTGGCTACAACTGATTCTAAGGTGAAGCGGTGGTGTTTGCTAGTGTTAGTGTTTGGAGCGTGCTAAATCCGTCCAACACCTTGGGAGCGTGCTAAATCCGTCCCTTGGCATAGCATACACCGGAGAGCCCTTTGAATACAGATCAGTGCCACAGAGAGAAGTACAAGCTAAGGTCCATCGAGTGGAATCTCCGGCGTTAGCAAGTGCAGTTGACCATCCCTATTTTAAATTCCCACGTGAACGCGTGTAGATAATACAGTCAGCATCTGCCACGAATGGTGATTAGAACCATCTAGAGTGCGCAGGATTATAATAATATTAAGTTGTTAAGATAAATCATAGGTACTTTACAATTAATAAATAAATAAGACTTAACTTACTAAATACTACTGTAAAACGACAACATCCTAAGCTAAATATAGCTAAACTTTGTCAACTCTGTAAACTGAACGTCTGTGAAGTGCTCTGGGCCAACAAAAACATAACAATCGATATAAATAAAACCCTTGTGTACTAAATTGATAATAATAACTAAACCCCAATCTAAACAAATAAATTCAAATCAGCTTCACAGTCACGACGTGCAGGTAAGAGTACTTTACTTGTGGACTAACCATCAGCATCCACACACAAGACGAGTAAAGCGGACATAACGCGGAGTCCGCAGGACATTGAAATGTCAGAAGCGACTTGTCTGCAACGACCGTAAGTACAGCGGACACTCACACGTTCGCCAAACGCAGTCGAGGACAGAATACCGTCCGCACGCAAAATACGCGTCCGCGCAGACTAGCAGCGCGGGACATCCTCAATTCCACAGTCCGCGTGTAACTTTAGTAACAGAACGCAGCCCGTCCTACTATCTAGTATGTTCTTTACACCTGCATAAGGAAGGTTATTTTTACATGTATCCCGAAAACATTTATCAATTGCTTCAAAAGCATGTTTTGAAACCATTAATATTTAATGGTAATTTAAAAATACTATGGACAGTTTTTTCATTAATTAATAAATTAGCAGCAATACCAGTCCATGCCATTGTAATGAACGGAACATTCATTGAAATTAAATATTTAATCATCACGTTATGTAAATAACTTTTAGCACTTGCACCTATACCATCGATAAAATAATAATTATTTCTTATACTGTTAATTGTAGCATTAATGATCAGGTCATACATTTTTTTTGATCGGTAGACAAAGAATTAATTAATGTTTCTAAATGTTCACCATCTTTCCATACTTGTAATTCGTTATTATATTCTTAATCATTGTAATTTTTTTCAATACTAGGTATATGCAAATCATTTAATCTTAACCCATGTAATAATAAAATACTTTCTGTTATTCAAAGCTCTTTGTTCTGCTTAAATTTTTGGTTATTTCGGGTCCATAAAGTGACATTTATATTTGTCGTATAATTCTAACGAATCAATAGGTCTTCGAAATACAAGAATGTATGCGAATAATTCACACATGGATTTTGGAAACTTGAATACTACAGCTTCTGCCAAACATTTATTTCATTCTCCATCAGTACTAATAACACCTCTTAATATACAAGCATTTCCATATTTACCATAAATAATTTTATCCACAGTACGTATATCCGCCAATGATTTTGCACCACGTACATGTAATAATAAAAGTCGTAGGAAGGTTTTATAAATTTTTTGCTTCTATTCCATTTTTTGTTTTTTTATCAAAAACAATGGTACGGAATTTCGTGATATAAATATTGCGATGCATTTTGATTTTCTTTATTTAATTCAAACCAAGATGTCAATTTAGTATGGACATTTTTATTAATCATTTCGTCTTCTCATACTTCTTGATAATAAACATATTGTTCATCTTCTTCATGAACAGCTAATCTTTTAATTACATAAGATTGCTCATGTAGTAAAAATTCCCATATGCGATATATAGCTTCAGGTGCACATACATATCTGGTGGAGAGATGTTGTGATATTTCATCATATTTATATGTACCGTTATTTTCGTTTACATTGTCTTCATTACCTGGATTATGTTTATTTGCGAATTCCACAAGAGCTGTATCAGGAGCTTTATGAAAATATTTGAACGAATATTTTATAGCTTTAATCGTACTACATATTTCTACATTAATATGATATTCTAAAAGAAATAATAAATATAGATTATACGGTACGACAAAACTATTATCTACAATCCTATGTTTTGAAAACGTAATTTTACTATTATTTTTTCTTCGTCAGTAATAAGGGTAACCATCATGATTATAGTGAGTTTGATTGACATAAGGTTTAGGAAAATTTTTAGTACAACGTGTTTTATCTTCATTCATACAAACACAATTTTTATTTCGTGATCCATAGGGACCGTGTATCATATTATTTTTTACTATATTGTATAATCTTGGATGGATATTCATTTTCATTTGGTATTTCAGCACTTATGATAGAATCAATTTAATCAGTATCTCGAAATTTATCATTGGTATGCAACTATAATAACATATGAATATATGGTAATCCTCTTTTTTGTAGTTGTTACGTCCTGCGACGTATTGCAGTTAAGCAATATTGCGAAGCCGAAAACTCAAAATCGATGAGTCAGAATAATATGTAGAACAGCGAAGTTGATAAGTATACTCTGTATACCTCGCGCGATCAGTTGTGTTTGTACACTCAACCTGGACTCTTTGGACGACGTTCCTATCCGTCGCTACCAAAGAGCTATCAGTCTTAAGACGCGATTTCGGTCTTTATAGAAAACTTTGCTTTGAATAAATCGTGAGAATCAGCCAACTACAAGTGTCTCTCATTCGAAAACACCCATCCTGTATAAGCCTGACTACAGCACAGCAGCAGCGTTCCAGCCCAAGCGGTTAAACGCAAGTAAGTAAGGATAATAAATAAAAGATCGAATTTGCGACTTGACATTGGTTCCGGTACGAATCGAACGCTAGACGTTTGTAAAAGAAAAGTAAAAATTTTGCTAACAGATAAAATATATCAGTGTGTTGGACTAAAAAAAAGTGATAATAACAGTGGTTCTAATAAGAACATAAAACATATATAAATGCAATGAAAGCAATTACAAAAGCAATCGAAAAAAAAGTAAATACGAAAAGTGACAGTGTTTCAAAGCCTTATAAATCAAGTTTTTTATGTTGTGCGTGTGTAACCCTTTCCTCAAGTCTGCTTAGTAGTAACTTTTCCCTAGATCTGCTAAATGGCGGTCAATCTTCTCGATCCTAAAGCTCTCTGAAAAGAGACTTATTCTTTGATCTGCTTAAATAGCGATCATTCTTTAAAAAAAAAAACACATAAAAGCATGAAAACCTCGTAGCCTTAAAAATACGGTCGATGATTTACGAGATTATTTGTAAATGAACTTAGTTGAATTAAATATAAAAAGTGCAAAAGCAATCAGCAGAACAGAAATATAAATCGCGAGTCCACAGAAAATTCGGGGTGAGTGACCTACTGGTTGCGCTCATCGGCGAACGCGCTCGCCTTATGTTGCAGCGTCAGTAAGGTGATTGAACACAGCGCTTCAAATCTGCCGCGCTCAGGTCAGTTTAAAAACCAGCTCAATTCAAAATATTCGAAGATTCTGTACGTCGAGAGAGAGAGAGAGAGAGAGAGAGAGAGAGAGAGAGAGAGAGAGAGAGAGAGAGAGAGAGAGAGAGAGAGAGAGAGAGAGAGAGAGAGAGAATAAAGGGAGAGTTCAAGCGATATCGTGTGTGTGTTATTCCAATCAACCTTAAATATCCCGATTTAGGGCGATCTAGCGAGACCTCCTCCGAGATCGCAAGGAGATTCGGAAACGTTAATAAAATTAATAGTGTCGCGGATTCGGGGCCGTGAGCGAAAGAGGAAAATTCGCCTTACGGGTTTTGCCACGTCACAATTTTTTAATTTTTGTCCTGATTTCCTCTGTACTTATGTTTGAGGAGAAATAGTCAAAAAATGTCAAAAAACCATGGTTTAAGCGGGATTTTCAAAGGCTTTCCCATATAAGAAACAGTATTTCCTTATTTTTCTATAAAAGTACACCATCAGACCTTAAAAAATCACCCTGATTATTTTTGGTAGCCCTATTCTACGAGGCGCTATTGCTTTTTGTCCAAAAAAAGTCGATTCAGACTACAGTGCGGCCTTACGGCGGAACGTACAGTCGCAAATTCTTTGGCACGTAGCTTCAAGATTATGTATTGCTGTAATATAAGAATTTTTTTACTTTATATATAATTATTTAAAGTTTTTGTACTTTTTGACATACGTCACGATAACGCGCGCCAATTGCCAAAGAGAAACAAACAGAAGGATTCCGGATCTGCTTCATGAAAGGACTTGGGATTAAAGTAGTCTATATAGTTATAATAACCTTCAATATTCATGATTCTTTAAGAGAAGTTCTACATTTGGTTTCCGAGTTATAATGGTTAGGATGGTTTGCGGAACGCGTCTAAAATCACTAGCAATCGGAAAATCGCCATGATAAAAACACACATGCGTAACTAAAAATCGTGTTTTTCACGAATTGGTAAAAAAAAACAGAAAAAACGAGCCTAGTTATAGATTAAAATCCATAAAATAGAAGCTGAGATCTAAGTGATGCAGTTTTCAGTTATACAGGGTGAAAAAACAAAATTTTGAAGCCTAATATCTTTATAACTAATTAGTTCCATAAACAACCTAAAGAAAGGGACCAAGGTACTATATAATACGAACTAAATCTAAAATTTGAACTTGATTGTTGCCTTTTACGAATCAACAGTTTGCTGATGAGGGTGGCATTGGCCACCGAAACGTCGTAGGAAGAAAATAGAAGAAAGTATTGTGGTTTTTTACTCTTCTCTTACACACAACTCGCCTCGGGAAGATCGATAGAGTCAACATCAATCTATTTTTGAATATCCACCTAGGGATTGAGTCAATGTAATGGAATTATTACTCTCTCTACAAATATTAAACTTTAGATTAGTTTATTGTAACTTAGTACTTCGTATTTTGTAAATTAACATACACTTGTAACAGTATTATTTTTCTCTGATTTTGGGAGACTCTGATATGCAGAGTTGTAAAAATTGCGTTGCAGGTATACGACTGAAGAGCTTAACAGCAGGGGTGATTATTTTTCTTTCATTTCTTTGTAAATTTATTTATTTTTTTTTTTTGCGTTTAGAAATAGAACTCTAGTCTTATTATTTCCTTCATTCTAGAGTTCTGATTCTGGACCTCACGTCTATTCCGCATCCTGACTCCTTCCCGCGAATACCGCTGCCTACACGTTGTAAAGAAACTTATAGTGAACTTCGAGCAGTCAAGCACGCACTAGGAAGTACGTAATACAGCTCTTAATGTACGAACGAGGAGTTCAAGAAGTAGTCGACAAGCTGCAGTTGTTTATTCGAGTTTTCCCGACGAAAACGAGCCCCGTTATAATATATTCAAGAAATCACACGTATTCCCATGCGTTCAGTACAGTTGGAGTGCAGATACGCGCAGGACGGTAGAACGATATATGTATTTTAGTTATTCAATTCTTTTATATTAGAATGAAAAAACCGTTTCATACAAAGTTACATGATTTTATTATGTAACAAAATCACTGCCTGGTAGAAAAATAAGCTTCAGCATTGGTTTGCTTAATAAAAATAAGGTTATTCCTTACGTTAAAAATAATCTTATTTTTAACCAATTCTAAACTTATAATAAGTGAATGTTACGCTTCAGATGCAATCATAACCTATATAAAGTGTATTGCGATGAGACAATAAATAAAAACTCTGTAAATATTGATGGAAATAAGTCCAGTTTTGTTACTCAGGGACTTTTGCGGATAATATATATATATATATATATATATATATTTATTTATTTATTTATTTATGTTACGCCTTTATTTCTTTACAATTTTATGTCATATCCAGTAGTACAAATATATTTTTTTATATTTTTTTATACTATTTAACATTATGATTTTATGGTTTTTTTCAGAGACATAAACTGTCTAATCTTGAAAAAACATGGGAAAGAACAGCTATGAGTGCATTTAAAAGAAATTTATCCACTTTAAGAAACCGAGAGACATTTCAAAAGAGAGCCAGCATCATGTTGTATCCATACTTATCTATTTTGAAACCAGATGATTATATTTGTATTATCATGAGAGAAGTTCGAAAATTAGGGATGGGCTCTGAAATGTATAGTTTACCATTTAATTCATTATGTCGTCACATGGGTGATCAAGTTTATAAAATGTATGAGGTAAATCATTGTAATATTATTTTATAAAGATTAAGAATGCTCAATTGTGGTTATAAAGAGAATCCTTATAAATTATTAAATTCAATTGTAACAATTTCAAGATAAATAGAATGATTTTCTTCGAATGTATTTATGTATGATGTGATATAAGGTAGTAATTACAGTCCAGGTCTAGTCAACAATTCTTGGTATGAGGCGTTGCGTCTATCACTTCTTTTCACTAGAGTTCCATCGTCTTTGTTACTCAGCTAGTATTTGTTCCTTCGCGGATTTCCAAACTTCCTTTTCACTATTGTCACCACGCCGGCTTTCTTCGTCTAGCAAGTCAATAGGCGGTATACCTGAAATAACACACATTGCATCTTCTGATACGGTTCGATAGGCAGAAGCGACCCGCAGTGGACTTCTCCTACACTGAGAGAAAAATCATGGACTCGTTGCTGGTGAGTGCCCCATGGAGTATATCCTGTGCGAGCGGTCTGGAGTAGTTCCAGCTGCTGCCGCATATAATGCAGTAGCGCTACGGAAAATTTCCTGTGACAAGTCCAAGCAATATTTCCATAGAGCCATCCGCAATTATCGGGGCAGGCTCATGGAATAGTTGCGGGCGCTCGTACTGCTTGGATACAAATCTCATCAAGTTGAGATTGTATCCAATATATTTGAAATATAACTTTTTAATGCATTTGCAAATGGAACTCCTCTAAACATTAGTTTATTTAATCTATATACTTGCAAATGCATTAAAAAGTTATATTTAAAATATATTGGATGCAATTTCAACCTTTTAGAGCTTTTAGTATGCATATAAATTGATATTGAAGAATTTATCAACTTTCTCAAGAACGATGACCAAAGATAGAAAGTCAATAGAAAATCTCACAGTTTACTTCTGCGGAGGGACAATTCTTGACTGGCATGCCATAATAAAAATATTAGAATTAGCTTTTGTATACAATTTGAATTTACTTTGAAAATTTATTTAATGAGAATATCTCTTTTCTTAGTCTGAGCTAATTTAATAATTTTAGCAGCAGTTGATGGTATTAATTGAATGAAAATCTGCTTTTTCCTCCGTCTTATCTCATGCACAAAACACTCATGATTATACAATATTCGTAATTTTGCGAAAAACCTGCAAACAATCCAAAGTCATAGTGCTGTCGCGCGTGCATGCACGTGGTCCGTAAATTCCAAGGAGCCTGCCGCGATAATTGGGGTTACACCATGGAACTATTGGCGGGAGAGAGCGCCTGCAATTTTTCCATAGCGCTAGTCGCAGTCCAGGCGGCAGCACTTGGAATTACTCCAGGCTGCTCGCGCAGGATATACTCCATGGGGTACTCGCTAGCAACGAGTCCATGATTTTATCTCAGTGTATAAACTCTTGACAGCTTTCGTGCGTAGGAGTTCACCAACATGGCATCCGCCCATATTGGGGAACCGTATAACATAATTAATATAGTTACATTAGCTAGGAGTAACCTTCGACCCTGCGTTGGTCCACCTACATTTGTCATTAGTCGCGATAGTGCAGTACCAACTTTTTCTGCCTTATTACTCACCCTCTTGAGATGCTGCTTAAACGTTAGTCTAGTGTCCATGGTGATTCCAGGTACTTAATGGTCAGCTGGGAGTCTGTTTTGTGTCCGTCCACTGTCAGTATTATTGTCTCCATTTTCTTTCTACTATAAGATATAAGGACAGCCTTCGCTTTATGGCTAGTATGTTCAAGTCCAGTCTGCTTTGGCCAATCGTGGATTATACTACTGCAATGTCATCTGCAAATCCTACAACCGTTGCCCATTCGGGTAGCTCTAGCCTAAGTACTTCATCGTACTTGATGTTCCACAATAATGGGCCAAGCACTGACCCTCGCGGGACCCTGATTACTTTATAGGCTTTCGTGCCGCTCTCTGTGTCATACAATAGGGTTCTGTCTTTCAGGTAGTCAGACATAATCCTTCTTATAAATGCGGGTACCTCTTTCTTCCGTGTCTCGTGTATCTTGCCCCCAGCTGGCTGAGTTACACGCATTTTCAACATCCAGTCTATCAATAGCACAGTATTTCTTGGCTCCTCCTTTTCATCTCTTTCCTTCTATTGCAGTTCTAGTGGTGTCGACTACTAAGCTTATGGCGTCAACAGTAAAGCGTTTTTTTCTGAAGCCGTATTGATATTCCGCTAGTCCACCTGGTTCTTTAATGACTTGGTCCATTCGAACGCTTATTATGCGCTCTAAAATCTTGCCTGAAGTGTCCGGTATGCAGAATGGTCTGTATGAGGCAGCTTCTCCAGGTGGCTTATCTCCTTTTGGTATTAGTACCAGGCGTTGCTTCTTCCAGTTCTTAGAAAACGTCCCTTCTTCGAGACATGAATTGTATAGTCCACAAAGACATCGGAGCGTACCTGGATAGCTTGTTTCAATGCAATATTGGGTATGCTATCCAAGCCTGGAGCCTTGTCGTCTCCAACCCTTTTGCATGCAGCCAGTAGTTCTTCTGTGGTAATTGTTAGAATGATTTCGCTATTTGCGTCTTTTTCAGGGATAGCTGGTACTTCCAGTTGAAGGAGAAACAGCGTATTCACAATATGATCCAGTAATTCCAGGTTTTAGGAGGGGGGAGGGATATAACCTTCCTTTATCTTCTTCATTATTAAATGGTACGGTCACCCCTAGGGATCTAGCTCAATCTCGTTTTGTAACTCTTTAAGGCACCGTCGCTCATTTTTGCGGATTTTTTTCTTGAGTATCCGTTTAGCATCCTTCATTTTTTTGTTTTGGGCGTCTACTACTTCTGGACCTCTACCAGTCTTGTAGTATTTCTTCCTAACCCTCTGTTTCCCTCTTCTGGCTTGATGACGCTCGCTGTGGGCAGCGTTAATTTCTTTATCCCCCCAGTATATTGACGTTCATCCTTAATTGGACGCCTTTCTCAGCATCGTTGTGTCGCAGGCTTGGGTAATATTTCCTATCACCTGCTCGACCTTATCATTCACAGATCCGTACAGCTATATTTATTCTAGAACCAGCAAAAATGTCTCATATCCTTGTCATAATCCTTCGTTTTACCGACTTTTTTCGTTCTTGGATCTCCATTTTGGTGTTTCTATCTCCATTATTATCACTTGGCGGTCACTATTTGTGTAATGATTGCTTACCGTCCACGATCTAACTAAGTTAATAAGGCAGCTGTTAACAAACGTGAGATCTATGATGGACCCTGCGTCTTCTTTTTGAAATGTGTAAGAGAATCCCTGATTAACTAAGACCAAGTCTAGGAGGACGAATGCTTCTAATAGCACTTGTTCTCTTTCATTTGTCCTTTGGCTACGCCACTCTACTGCTGAGGTGTTAAAATCGCCTGCCATTAGTGCCAGTTTCCTTTTACAGCATCCTGTACTAGCTGGTCCAACAGTTGTTTGGTAACCTTTAAGTTTTCTCCATTATCATCTTCTACTGTATCTATACTGAAATATTCAACGAAATGTCCTTCCATAATAGCCAGTATTTTATTATTAATATCAATTACATCATTGTTTTTAGCAGCAAGAATTACCTTATCCTTTAATGTTTCGTCATGGATTTTTACACAATCTCCAAAAATTACTGTTACAAGGCTCCGATATAAAGGAAGCAAACGGTATCTTCATGAATTTTTTGGTGGTCGTAGTCCGGATCGAGCTCTTACTTTCACTAATATTAATGTTTAAAAGGTTTCTACGATAGGTATAATATATATATATATATATATATATATATATATATATATATATATATATATATATATATATATATATTATATATATATATATATATATATATATATATATATATATATATATATATATATATATATATATATATATATGTATGTGTGTGTGTGTGTGTGTGTGTGTGTGTGTGTGTGTGTGTGTGTGTGTGTGTGTGGTTCACTGTAAAGTCAAAGATATAAAATTTTAATTTTTGCCTAAACTGTATATATATGTTCTATATGTTGTATCTGACTCTCAAAAACAATTTCAGTGCGATTCCCTCATTTGGTTTTGAGATCTAGCTGGTCAAAGTTGAGGTTTTAAGCAATTTTTGCCTATTTTCATTGTTTTGTAGCTCATAAGGGATGCATTTTTAACTAAAACTACCAAGATACTTTTATTGTGAAATTTTCTGAATTTTTTAATAAAAATACTTCCAAAGCCCTATATATATATATATATGTTAAGGCTACCTTATTTGCATTTTAAACCTTAAAATATAAAAATCTGAATGTTTGATCCGGACTCCGACAACCTCAATACAGTAAAAAGATACCTTTTTATAGTAAAAAAGTAGCTGTAAAGTTTCAGAATGGGCCTGACCTTCTACTAGAAGTTATGTAGAAAACAAACATGATATAATGGCCAATAAGTGGTTTTATATGCAAATTTGACACTTGCGGTGCGACCGACCGCTAATGCCGTGGCTCGAGGAGAGAGGCGAGGAGATGGTGATTGCTTTACCTGCTGCAAAGTGGGGCAACAATAAAAAGATTCCACAAAGTAAATGCTCAATAGAAAAAGTTTTAAATCATAATTTTTGTTTTTATTTCATAATAAATCACTTATCTAATAATTCAATTGAAGTACTTTATTGAAGGCAGTATACACATACGTGGAACACTTGTGAAATTTAACTAATTATATACATACACGCACATATATCACTAATAATTAGAGAAAAATAATAACTATTAAACAATATTATTATGCACCAACAATATATGCAATACAATTTACAATTTAAAATTGAAAAGTTTAAACAAACTAAAATCTAGAATAATATAACTAAATATGGAGTGTGAACTTCAATATTAAAATTGGACAAACGATCTGAATCATTAACTACATAAATGTAACTATAGAATAACACCATTAGTAATCAAAGGCAACTTCACTTCTTACACAATTTGCTAGCATGACTCCATGGCTTTTACGGAAAATCAGAAAATTATTAATATGCTAAAATACATTAGCTTACACTTTTAACGCACAGAATGATATAATTTGCTCAATAAATATAAATCTCATTAAACTGTAGTAACAGAATTAAGAACTATTTAGATAAGAACACATCTATTTCGGAGAGAGCACACAGTGGCGCTGTTGTCATTGAGCAAGTCCCAAACTGTAGGCCTTAACGACATGACATAAACCGTCATAAGTGCCATACAACATTTCGTAGATGGCGGGACTGGTGTACGTTGCAGTGTCGAACTGCTATTCTGGCTCCGGTATAGCCGTGGCTGCTAGACAGATGGAAGTGTTGCCACTGTCGTGACTGAAGATTAGGCCCGTTACACGCAAAAAGGCACAGAAACAAATAAATACTGACCCACCATGTTAAATAAGTATTATCCCGTAGGGCAGCATTTATCAGGAATAGTTTAGTCTGTTTCCTTAGCTGGAATAATGCTATTGCAAAAAAGGTGCCGTTGTTAATTATTTTCTAATCGTATTATTAACTTATAAATTTTTCATAAAACGTGCATCGAAAACGCGCTTTTCGCCTACGAAAAAGTAGAGCGAAAGTCCAGTTTGTCAAGCCTTGGCGAAAGGCCTTTTTAGTGTTTTTGTGTGTATATGTATAAATAAACACACTCAAACACACATATACATATATCTTAAGGCGAAAATGTTTTTTTCCTAGGGGTAAAAGTAAATTACTTTTCAAAATTTTCAAAATTCTGCTTTTTTAGGCAAGCTAAAAAGAGCGCTATCGAGGCCCTGATTATAAAAAACACGGTACATAACAAGGGGCGAATTGGCTTTTTCTGACTCAAATGATGATTGAGCCCTTGTGTCCGTCTCGGGCGCCTGCGGCGCCTTGGACTTCTACTAGTGCTCAATCATCATCCTCGCTTAAAAAAGCCAACTTTAGCCCATAGTTGTGTAATGTACTATTTCATGTTATTATCCCTCTCAAAAATATTTACATCAAATTTTACATAGAATTTTATGTAAAGATTTCAAACTATTAGATATAAAATTTCACATGCACGAATAAAATTGTAAAACGTTACGTAATATTTCACATAAAATTTTGCATACTGATCTTTATGTACAATTTTATTTAAAATTTTACATAAAGTTTTACAATTTAATTGATTTGCGTAATATTGTACACATAAAAGTTCTAAATTATTACATAAAATTTGATGCAAAATTTGGTGTGAATATTTTTAACAGGGTATCATTACAATCCCTAAAATGTTTTATACACAAATCATTGGTCATTAAAATTTAACATTATTTTTTGCTGCAGCAGATTAATAAAAGTATTCGAATGAAACTGACTAGTTTTATTTAGATTATGCAATTGATGAATCTGAAAAATTGATCTATTTCATAAGAATTCGAATTTCTTCAATAAAGCATGGTCAGTATATTGAAAATACCATCCGATAATACAACCGGTAATTAGAACAGGAAAAAAAGACGATGTTTCCTCTCATCGTCAAGTCTTACCTCATTACAGTTCAATGAATTTATCAACAATATTTGAATATCTGCATACTTTGTGTGTGTATGTAGTGTGTCTATGTGTTCATCAGTGAACCTTTAAATATCGGCGAGTGCCTTATGTGAAAAGCAAAGCGTTTCGCTTTTAGCGATGTTTGCCTTTACGGCCAGTTTAAATGGGTGCTTTTTTACCAGGGTATTAAAATATTGAGTAAATAACTATTTCTTAACACGTGCATGGAAAAAACCCGTTCCTAAGCATCTAAAGTGAATAACAAGCTTCTCATTTTAAGCGTGCGGGAGGGAATTATATCCTCCTGCTGCAGCGGGAGGGAATGGCTATTCCCTTCCGCTACTCAAAAATGCGTTAAAATTTTCAAAAACTTTCAAACAAAATTTTTAAACATTTTCAAAAATTTTTTAAATTTTCAAAATTTGTATATCTTTTGTAAAATTTGTAAATGAATTTTGAAAGTTTCGCACGACTCAAAATGAAAAATTTCCTATGCATTCCTATGCATATTCACTCTTTATGCATAAATACGAGTCTTTACATGCACTTGTCAAAAAAAGTACAGTGTGCAACAAGGGGGGAGGGCCATTTTTACCTGGGGTGAGATTTAAGCACTCGTCTCCGTCTCGGGCGCCTACGGTGCCCGAGACTCCAACTCGTGCTCAGATCTCACCCTCGTTAAAAATAGCCCGCCCCCTCTCCTAGTTGCACAATATACTATTTTCACTCCCTTCTGGTCCATCAATAAAAATACACTTATCCTGTTCATAATTTAAACTTACTAAAACTGCATCATATACATTTTTTGATTAATTTTAAGGGATGCGACTTTCTTTTGTAATTCATCTAGCATATTAGTTTTTTTATACAAAAATGTTGCATTATCAAATTCTTCAATGTACATTGTTATATTAGGCAAATTAAAATTCATTAACGGCAAACCGTTTGCTTGCATTACTTTTTTAATTGCATTAAGTGCTATATTTCCACCTGCACATTCTTCATATTTAGAATGATAAAAATTCCTCTTATATTTCTCATATAATTCTCGTGCATTAATAGGGTTTATGAGAAATACAAATAAAAGCAAATAATTCACATAGTACTGTTAGAAACTGTATTTGTACTGCTTCTTGTAAACATTTGTCCTACTTTCCATCTTCATTGACAAGCTGTTTTGCTATAGCAGCTTCATAAAATGTAGGATATAAAACTCCGTCAACAGTACGTAAGTTTCCAAATGAGGTTGACCTTTTAAAATGTAAAAGTAATAATCTGATAAAGTATCGTTGTCGGTCTTTTGGATATACTAAATACATTCTGCTTAATATTGGTTTATAAAATTTGTTCTTTTTGTTCCATGTTTTCAGTTTTTTGTCAAATGGGTAATGTATTGGTATATCAGAATACAAATAATTTCTTGCATCAAGATCAGTTTGATTTAATTTAAAAAATGCGGTAAATGTCGTTTCTGTTATTTTATTTTTAATTGTTTTTTTCTTTTCTTTTTTGAAATATACAAATTGTTGATCTTTGCCGTGAATAGCTAATCTTTTCATAATATGCGAAATTTCGCGTAAACAATATTCTATTAATATGTGCATAGCTTCTGGAGGACTTGAATATCTTGTATTAAGATATTGATTGATTTCATCATATTTGTACTCGTCTTTTTCCTTACATAAAGTTTGATTTATACTGTTATCTTCTTCAAAATTAATATCTGTATTACGAATTTTAACAAAACTACAGTCATGATCTTTATAACAGTATTAAAATAAGTATTTAACACTTTAGACAGTTGAACATACTTCTACATTAATATATCATTTAAAATTTAATAATAAAAAAGGATTATTAGATACAACAAATCGATTACCAGCTGTCTTTTGAGAATTTCTGTTTTTATAATTAATTTTTATACCATTATTTCTTCGTTTGTATATCGATTATCCTGTTGCTTGAAAACGTGTCTTATTATTATAAATTTTTGGAAAATTTTTTGAACATGTTTATGTCATGATCATGAATCATAAAATGTTTTACATTGCTATGATATATAAGTGGATGTCATTGGATCAGTGTGTTTATTTATTAGAGGTATGCTAATCGGTCAATCATGCCTTGAATATATAACAATATCACGTTCGATCGTTGAATGATAATCTTCACCAACAAATATCATTGCAACTTCATTAAATGTAGTTTCATTATATCTTTTTTCATCTAATTCATCATTATTTGTAATTAACATTATAATAATTTTTGGTTGGCAATTCCTTTCATTAGACGGTTTTAATTCTTCTTTTTCTACCTTATACATCCTTTTATAAGCTCTAGCATATGGATTAACTCTTCTCAATAAACTGTCTAATCGACTAAGTAAATCTAATTTTATTGCCTCAAGATTACTTTTATTATTTATGCGTTGAATCGTTGTCATTTCATTCTGAAACGGTCATGACTCTTCTCGGACCGTAGCGCGTATGAGATTTTAAATTTTAGAGAAGAGCAGTAATCATTTACTGATCTACGTCCGAATTTTGACAACAGATCATAAATAGGAAAGTAATTATATATAGTAGTGTATTATTATCATATAAGACAGGTCCGGGATGCCAGGTAGTGGAAATTTATTTCAATAATAAAAGTTTTTATAACAAATAAATGTATTCAAATTATATTTAAGGATAAGAATATTGCATTAATTGTTGCATATATTCTGTGTCACAAAATATATGAATAAATCCGCTTTGATTTTTACAAATAAGATTTTAAGTAGATACGCTTGAATTTGTGTTATCTGCTTTAGTTCGAAATTTTTATAAGTGTTTGACAAGTCTTTGAATTTATCATCTCAAGGCGTGAGTTGCTCTTGAGAAGAGACTAGGCGCTTAAGTGGCGCTGGAGCTAGTGAGCTAATACTGGTTGTGCGGGTCCTTTTATAGGCCACGGAGAGAGCGGGAATCGAGCCGCCGGTAAAACTCCGGAATCAAATTCATACTTGCACACACTCATTCACACCTATATACAAAATTCATTTACACACTTATAATATAATGAGTACGCCGCACCGCCGCTCGCTCTCTACTCCTACTCTCATTATAATTGCGCCGCTGCGCTCGCCGCTTGGTTTATATAGATATAAGCGCGTGTTACGCGCTCTCCCCGCTTTCTTACTGCTTGCCGCTGTTGCCGCTGGCTGGCTCGTGGCGCTGCTGTTGTACTGCTGCTTTGAGCTCAGCTGTCAGCTGTGGCGCGTAGCTTCGTATTGGGAGTGGAGAAGCATAAGATGATCTTGTATAATCTAAAATGTTGTTTCATATAATTTAGTATTTAATATGTATACATTTTTTTGCGGAGCTTGTACAGGGTGCTACAATCCAGAACGTATAATTGACCATATTTTCGTGAATCATTTTCGTTTGGATGCAAAGCATAAACATTATGATATACTTGGCCACAAATTCTAATAACTTGCGAACCCATACCAGATAATTTGTCGAAATCAGCTCCAAAACTTGCAAACACTAAAAAATTATTTTATGATTGCATACACGCCGTGTAATAATATGTCGATTTGAGTCTCAAGTATCGTATACTATTTTATAGCACTGCGTGACCAAAGTCCGTGTTTAAGTCACGCCCATCCGTAACCTAAATAGTCCTTTATTGACGTGGGACGAAACAAGCGCACGTAAACAAATACATAATCTACAAACAAACAAACTACTATACCACAGATCGATAATGGCAGGAAAAAAAGAGGGAAATCTACGTTTTGATACACAGCAAGAAAACAACAGTCAGCATATTATTCCAAAGAACACAGCAAATTCATCAGTTGAATAAGGGAAGCACAAATAAATTTAATCGACGAAATACAAAATAGCCTAAATGAACAAGAGCGAACATATATGGATATTGAGTCTTTCAATAAGGAAAGGACTAGTAGTAATGATCTAATTTTGTATTTAAACATTAGAAGCCTAAATGCCAATATCGATAAATTACAAATCTTTCTTAAAAGTCTAAAAATAAAACCTTACGTTATTGTATGTACAAAGGTATGGAAACTAACACACTATCAGTATTATAGAATAAAAGATTACGAACTTTATTATAATCACGGAGACATCAACAAAAATGATGGTGTTGTGGTCTATGTAAATAAAAATGTTAAACATACTAACGAAATAATAGCTATAGGTAAGCTTAAAATATTAAACACTACTATCCCTCTAAATAATAATAAACTACTTGAGATCTCATCCTTATATAGATCACACGGACTGAGTAGCATAGAATTTAATCAGAACCTAAAAACTTATCTAGAACATAAAAAAAAGCAAAAAACCATATTATAATTGGTGATTTTAACATAAATATTCAAGACTATAATCATGTAAGCATGGAATTCATGAACAACCTTCAGGAAAAAGGTTTCCTCCCAGGTTTTACTAACACCACCAGACCTACAAACATAACTATAAATGAAGGAACTTGCATTGATAATATCTTTGTCAAAACTGATTTTCTACGTACAAAATCACTAACTCTCATGACGCCCATTACCGATCACTACCCACTTTTCCTAGAATTAAAAAATGGAGTATTAAAACAGAATAAAAAAGAGTCAGAAGGAGATATATACTATTACAACTATAAAAAACTATATAACACTGCTAGGCAAATAAATTGGTCAAAATTTAAGAATACAAATGATCCAAATGAGAATATAAACGAAATGATAAAAGAAATCCAATATTGCGTGGAGAGTTCGAAATATAAAAAACCAAATCTGCGGAAATCCAAACAAACCCCCAGGAAAGACTGGATAACAAAAGCGATTCTAAATTCCTGTAATACAAAAGAAATATTTACAACAAACTCAAACAAAATCCGAATAATGAAGAACTAAAAGCAAACTATAAACATTTCGTTAAAACTCTAGATAAAGTTATTAAAGAAGCGAAAATCGAACATGAAAAAAAAAACAATTGAGAAAAATAGGGATGATCCCAGAAAACTCTGAGCCTGCATTAATAGCAAGATAAGCAAAAATAAAAATAAAATAGATACTACTATCAGTCAACTAAAAACTGAAAACAATACTACAATAACCGACAAGAACGAAATTGACAACAATATGAACCAATTTTACTGCAAACTTGGAGAAACATTGAGTAATAAAATAAATACACCAAGAAATAAAAAACTAGAATTACCTAAAAGCAATCCAAAAACAATCTACATCAAGCCAACCAGCGAAATTGAAGTTATAAAAATAATAGACTACATGAAACTTAAAAAAGGTGGTATTGATAAAATAAGTGCAAAGGCACTGAAAACTATAGCTACTATTATTGCAGATCCCCTTGCCCACGTAATCAATCAATGTATCGAAATGGCAATCTGGCCTGATATATTGAAGGCAGCTGAAGTGATACCAATATACAAAGCTGGGAAAAAAAACGAAATGGAAAACTATAGGCCTATATCACTAATATCAAATATTGCTAAAATCTTCGAAAAAATTATACATAATAGAATAATAGAATTTATATGTCAAAGTAAAATATTAGTAAAAATCAATATGGATTTAGAAAAAACATTGGAACCGAGGATGCATTAAACACGATCTCAAAAATAATATATGAAAACCTGGACCAAAGTACACCGATAGCTATTACATTTCTAGATCTAGCAAAGGCATTTGACACTGTTAATCATATAATACTTCTAGACAAGCTTTATGCATATGGTATAAGAGGCAAGGGGCACCAACTTATTACAAGTTACCTAAACAATAGGAAGCAAAAAGTAAGAATAGGTTCGCATACAAGCGAATTCGAAAATGTAAATACCGGCGTCCCCCAAGGTACGATACTTGGCCCTTTGCTATTTATACTTTACGTAAATGACTTGCTAATAAATATGTCAGAAATCTCCATAATTTCTTATGCAGATGACACTGCAGTAATAACTACTGGGAAAACTTGGTCCGAGGTTGAAGTAAAAATGAACAAACACCTCGACGATATCTCTACACGGCTCAGGCTAAATAAATTGACACTCAATGTTCAAAAAACAGTATACATGACTTTTGGAAATTACTGCGTTAGTGTGCCGAAAAAAATTGAATTTAAAATTAATAATGAAATAATAAAGAGAGTAGAAGAAACGAAATACCTAGGCTTAATTTTTGACACGAACATGAGATGGGATAAACATATTGAATACCTTATAAACAAGACAAGATACCTTGTTTTTATCTTCAGTAAAATCTCCAAATTCATGGACACAACTACTCTAAGAATAATTTACTACGCATTCTTTCATAGCCTGATTAACTATGGAATAGTTGCGTGGGGTGGTGCGTATCAAAATAACCTACAACTGTTACAAGCGGTCCAAAAAAGAATCATAAGAATTATAAACAAAAATACCTTTCAAAGTGTTAACCCACTTAACCTTCAACAATTATTCGCCTACGAAAGCCTACAGTACCACTACAATAGCCTCAAAGATCAGTATACAAAATCATCAAGCATAACAAGGAAAAAGCTAATAATCCTACCGAAGTATGCTAAAACTATTAGTACAAAAACTAGCTACATTAAAGCTATCAACATCTACAATAATCTACCAAATAATCTCAAAATCATATACTTACGGAAAAAATCAAACTTCAAGAAAATACAAGATTGGTTGAGAAATAATGAGTAAGATAAGTACTCCCACTACAATTGACTGCAAGTAACTTAAATCATGGTTCTTAGAGATGTCCAATCAGGAGCATGGTGAGCAACAGAGAGTAATATCTTCATTAATACAGGATTTAATGCAGCGCAGAAATGATATGAAAAGTAATAGACAAAAAACTGAAATAAATTCTGTTTACTTAGATATTAGAACTTACATTTGCGCTAAGGGCAAATGTAACTCTCACAAAATACGTCAACATCGACGCATTTCCAACTACAACTATAAAAAAATGATTTTAACATATCAGAATATTACAGATAGTTTAGACAACATAACGAATGAAATAATAAATACCTGCATGGTCAAAACTACAAAAAATAAAGCAAATATAAAATTCATTAATTTCGTAAAAGCAACTGCAAATGAATGGGATGATAACAAAAATGTAAACACTGAAAAATACAAACCAATAGAAACGGTCTTCTCTATGATAGATGAAATGGCTGAAGAAAATAGCAACAAAGCAAGGAGTAGAGAAGTGATGGCCGCACCGGGCCTAAAAATCACAGAATCAGCCAGTCTCAGAATGACGTATGGCGACATCAACTATCAAGGATTCAACAAAGCTTTTTTCTATTTTGATAGAGGAATACGAGGAAAATAGCTTTTTAAGAACTCAGTGTCCTCACTTAAATTACAATCACCCTACAAAGACATAGTAATCATAGATGATATTGTTTTTACGTCAGACTGTAAATGTGACTCATCTAATCAGCACAAAGAAATGTTTCCACACTATAGAGTTACCTGTGCTGTCGGACTCACATGCCCGGCTAGGCTCACCTCTACAGAGAAACTGTCATACTTAAGAGAAAAAAGTGCAACAACGGAAAGATTTATGACAGCAAGACAAATGTTAATTCGGAACTGGTGAAATTGTGAAAGCTGTGAAAAGTGCCATGATACAAAGTAGAAATTTTAATCTTCAAATGTTTTTACCGTTAAACAACATCAAATTATAACACAAAAATATAAAATCTTAGAATCGTGCAATATAATCTTATTTAATGTGATATTTAATGTCGTAGCATTACTGGTTTAAAAGACAAAAATATAGAATCATTTACGAACACTTTAGAAAATACCAACTAATAACTTATTTTTTTATATTCAACAGTTAAATTGATTATATGTCATTGTTAATTTTTTATGTACATACTAATATTATATACTGTTATCAGAGTTGGGGCGAATAGAGTCCAGGGGCTCCTGTAACCCAACCTAGGTTAAGTGTGAATGAAAAGGATGGTATGATCTACGTCTGGAAGTCCGACAAGGATTTATGCTATTCCTACGTATGAATGGAGGCTGGACTGTATGTAGTATGACTGGAGGTTATTGCTGTAAAGCAATAACAAACCAGTATTTATATGTATTCTCGTTATCTCTGTTATCCGGACCTGTGAACAGGAAATACTGTTTTCCTCTGCAGGAATTGCGGCGTTATAGTGTGTTATTGTGTGAATAATATCAACTCTGTATCGGGTGCAAATGTTTGTAACTCTGGAGTTAAATAAATAAATAAAATAAATTTTATCTGCCGAACAGAGGTCGATCCCCAGGACCAAACAAGGAAAAGTAGGTAATTTTATTCTCTTCCAAATGCATTTCAGCTGAATTGTTTGTAACAATGGGATAATTGAAAAAAGGCAAAAAAGTGTTTTTCAAAAATCAAAAAATGGCCAGAAATATAACGGTATACATACACATACACACACATCCATACGGACATTTTCTAAAAACACTTAATTTGAACTTCTAACACACCAAAAAGTATTTTCTAGAAGTTTTGACGAAACTCAAAATTTTACTATTACAAAGCTTGCTCTAGGAGGAAGCAAAATGATCGGATGACCGTTTCTATATCGTTCCTTAAAACTATACGATAAAATATGTAATTTTAAAGGACATTTCATCCTGCTAGCACATTTCTAGCCTGATTTGTGTTATTTTGAGCAAATTTTTTCAATTTATTCTGCAGATTTAGCACTTATAGCCATAAAGAATACCTTAAACGTAATAGGATGAGTTTTTCAATAATTTTCCTTTTATTTATATAATTTGAACTTAATTTCTGTAAATGTTCAATCCTCTAGATCATTCCTAGCCTGAGCCGTCTAATTTTAAAACAGATTTTTGAAAACCTCTTACTGTGTGCCGCCTAATTTTAAAACATATTTTTGAAAATCTCTTACTGTGTGCCGCCTCCGCAGGCGTTATAAGTTGCAATATAACGTTGACAGAGCAGCCGAGCGCGCTCCAGAAGGTGCGTAGACCACTACAATTACAAATCAGGAGTCGAGAGAGTTCTCCGCCGCATTGCGGAAGTACGATCTCGTCGGCTGTTTTACGTTTTCCGTCAGAAAAACCAGCCCTGTTACAACTGCCCTTACGAGAATATTTTTACCACGGCTGCTTACTGCCCTACGGAAGCCGCACGCGCGGCAAAAATCTTCTACTTTTGCCCCTTGTTGCATACTGTACTATTTTTGCCCTCATATTCAATAAACGGGCAAAAACATTTCTTCGACCGCATTTTAAAAATTTTCGAAAAATCAAAACTCAGAAATCATTACATGCGTTACAAAAAATATGGAGTGCACCAGGGCTGAGTGGGTTTTTGACTCGGTGAAGTTGCAGTCGGTGTTGTGCTAACTCCACACTCGGTCTAAAAAGCCCACTTTACGCCTTTGGTACACATAATATACTATTTTACGTCCTTAAATATTCTTAATTACTAATATTATTTAATTGTAAATCTTATAGGCAAAAACCAAACAAACAAATGGAATAAACGATAAAATATTTGAAGTTCATATGAAATATTGTCACTGGCTTATTAAAAGAAATGATAAATTAAATAACCGACTGAAATGGATGACACTAGAGAGTGAAGGGAATAAATATGGTGTGACGTTAGGCGCTGAAGTTCCAGTGTGGCAGGCTAATATACATGCAAGCATCGGCAGATTCCTATTTAATATTATAGTCAATGACCTAAAACTCGATGCAAATTACATTAAAAAGAAGAAAGCTTATCATGGACGAGGACATTATATTCCAGCATTTTTTAAAATATTTCGACATAGTGGAGTGATGCTGAAAGAAGAGGTTATTATATTTTGAGTTAAAATTATTGATAAATTGCTTTTATTTTCTCCTAGAGGAAGCTTGGTAATAGTGAAATTTTCATTTTCCAAAAACTTCGTAGAAATGCATTTTGAACTGTTGAGAGTTCGAATCATGCGTTTTAAAAAAATGTCCGTGCGGATGTGTGTGTGTGTGCGTGTGTGTATGTGGCGTAGGCAGAGCAAGCTCTGTAAAGTGGCCCTCTGGCACTGGATTTCCACAGGTTGAACAATACTTCTGTGGGGCCCGTTAACTAGCTCAGTTAGCTTCTCCCTTCAAGTTTGACATTTCCATACATCTTCCATTTACCACGGTGATTAGAGGTTCAAACTCGTCTTTTTCATTCTGCATTGTCCAGCCGTCTGCTTTCTGCAGCATCGTCTGGTCGTCTTTTTCGAGCAGCATCGACCGGTCATCCTCTGGACAGACTTAAACCCGACACCTACGTTTATCTGCATCGGGTGAGGGAGTCTGGGCTCAACTCAGTTATCTACGTTCCTCAGCATCGGTATAAGGAGCACTTAGAGGTACTCAACCCTAATTCCTACCTAACTCTGCACAGGGCAGGGAAGTGAGAGCTCAACTATGGGACCTATGTTCCTCTGCATCGGTTCGAGGAGCGTTTCGTATTAACTACTTAATGGCCTTCGTCTAGCAACAGTTTTACTCGGCTGTTTCGTCTTGTACTTCCCTTCTATTCTTTTCGTAATTTGTAACCTTCTTGAGAATGGTCCTTACGTAACTGTTTGCTGCGCACCAACCATCCTTTGTCGTCAGCATAGCTGTTACCACAGACTCAGGTGTCACCCTAGTCTGGAGGTAACACTCGAGTTTTTCTCGTTCCATTTCGGATCACGAACAGTCACAGAAGATATGCTTCGCATCTTCGTTTGCTTTCAAAAATACGGGGCAATTTGGGTTGTCTCACCAATGTCTCCTCAAAAACTGCATAAGGTAAGTAATTCACTTTTCCGTGTCGTCTTTTGGTCCAGTCAACAATTGATGGTATGAGGTGGTGCGTCCATTGCCCATTTTCACTGGAGTCCCATCGACTTTGCCACTCAACTAGGGTTTGTTCCTTCACGGATTTCCAAACTTTCTTTTAAGTATTGTCACCACGCCGGCTTTCTTTGTATATATTCTTTCGTTCTGTTGCTAGAAGGTCAATAGGCGGTTTACCTAAGATAACTCACATTGCATCTTCTGATACTGTTTGGTAGGCAGAAGCGACCCGCAATGCACTTCTCCTATAAACTGTTGACAGCTTTTGTGCGTAGGACTTCACCAACATGGCGTCCGCCCATATTGAGGCACTGTATAACATAATTGATGTAGTTACACTGGCTAGGAGTAACCTTCGACCCTGCGTTGGTCCACCTACATTTGGCATTAGTCCCGATAGTGCAGCACCGACTTTTGCTGCTTTATTGCTCACTCGCTCGAGATGCTGCTTAAACACTAGTCTGGCGTCCATGGTGATTCCCAGGTACTTAATGGTCGGCTAAGAATCTATTTCGTGTCCGTCCACTGTCAGCGTTAATTTCTCTATTTTCTTCCTACTAGATATAAGGATAGCCTCTGTTTTATGGCTAGCAAGCTTAAGTTTAGTCTGCTTTAACCAATCGTGGATTATACCTACTGCCTCGTTAGCGATTTCCATCACCTTTTCCTTTTGCTTTGCTACTACCACTACTGCAACGTCATCTGAAATCCTACAACCGTTGCCCCTTCGGGTAGCCTAGCCTAAGTACTCCGTCGTGTATATCTATAATTATATAAAATTTGTGGATTATAAAAACGTCAAATATTAAAAGTTTGTCAAAGTCGAGAAAATAAAATATAAATGCGTTACTAAAAGTAAAAGTATTGAATTAATGTTAAACTTCTACTGCTAAGAGCATTTCAAATAAATAGTTTTTTATTTTTCCCTTCTTCCCTTACGCGATTATGTATATGTGTTACGTACATACAATAATGCTATTAAAATTACTCTTGGAAATAAAGTGATGGTTACAGAAGTATATTTTTGGCAAATTCTTACATTTTTAAAAAATAGTATGGAAATATTATATAGTAGTAATAAATGGAAATATTATATAGTAGAGTCCGTGAGATTCTGATAAATAGTTTATCGTAATTTATAGACCTAACAAACTGTACACAAAAATACCCTACACAAACATATTTTTCCACATAAAAAAATCTACACAGATATTTTCCTCACAAACTAAACATAAGTTTTAAAAATATTTTTGTTTTAATTATATTATTTATTTTTTAATCAAATTGAACAACATGAATCTAAACAATTAAATTATAAACGTTATTTAAATGATTTGGTAAGAGAATATGATAAAGATGAACTAATGAAATCAAATTAACGAATTGAAAATTTTGAAATATTTATTGAAGTTCAAATAACATCAAAATTTGCAAGTTTAGATGAAATTACAACTATGACTACATTAACTATTCAACGTTTTTAAAATTCCGCAGAACACATGATCTTTTTCCAAGTATCTTTAAAAATTATAGTGCAGCTTATGTTAAATATATTATCAATAAAGCCAACATTCTAAATCATATTCATCAAAATTAATTGTATTGATTATTATTTTTCGAAGCATTTTAGATCATAATCATGAAAATATTTTGTCAAAATTTGGATTAATTGAATTTCTTATTATTTAATTTTTATTTCGGAAACATTTAACATACACAATACATAGACAGAAACCAATCTAAGTCTCCCGTGGTTATATGCCTCTAGGCGATGATTCCACGTTTTTTTTTTAGATTATTGCATACAAATTATAATTGATAATAATGGATCAGTAATAATCATATTGTTTTTAAATGCATCAACTTAAGAGAAAAATGTATTCTTATCAATAACCATAATTTTACCAATAGTTAAATATAATTTTATGACATGATCAAATTATATACATTATTTTTATGCGATGAAATAAAAAAAAAATCAACGCCTGTGAAGTACATTGTATTATGACTAATATAATGTGCTTCAGACAGTACCTCTTGGGTAGTAAAACTGTCTACCAAAATTTTAAACATGAAATATTTTAGATATTTTTACAGAAAGTAGTTCTTATTATACATTACTGTTGCGTATCTGCGGAAACTGTTGTAATCAATTAGTATTATTGTATAAATCTGTAAACGCTGTCAAGCTGTGGAAGGGTTTGCGAAGTGGGTGCCTTGGGAGGGCTTTCATATTTTAAAAAATAACGTAAAAATGAATGATTTTTACGTTATTTAGTAGGGGGCACTGTGTGTGGGGGGGGGGGGGTGAGTATCCCCATGATTATTATATATCGTCGGTCCCTACGAAGAGTAGTACGGTTCAGATTTGCTACGAAAAGTAGTACAGTTCAGATTTTGCGGCGAAGGGTATTACCGTTCACGTTTTTGCGGCGAAGAGTAGTACAGTTCAGATTTTGCGGCGAAGAGTAGTATAGTTCAGATTTTTGCGGCGAAGAATAGTAATTTCAGACGATTTAAAATAGGGTACGACGACTACAAGTAATTTAAGTAGGGTAAAAATCGTCTAAAAATCGGCACCTCCGAAATACTCGAACGTCAATAACCAGGGGTTTCCAACGCCGAGTTCATTGAATACCAAAATACTCGGACGTTATGCACGTCACATTGGGATTCCAAGAAGTCAAATTTTTGGTTTCTACAAACACGAATATTTGCTTGAATCAAGAATTCGCAACCGTAGAGGTGTGGCAGTTTAATAGTACATTGTGCAATAAGGGGAGAAAATAAGCTATGTCAATCGTGGGTGAGGTGTTCAGCACGAGTCGAAGGCGCCCGAGACGTATTTTAAATCGTCTGAAGTGAGAAAACTCGACGGAAAACCGAAAATTCTCGTTTCGAACGCATTTTTGAAGAATTTCGCTCTATTTCAAATAGCTCACATTTTTTATAGGGACGGTCATTTTCGACATTTTTTTTTTTTTTAATTCAAGATCTTGGGCTAAGCTGTTCAGTAATGCCGGAAAAAATAACGATTACTCGGCCAGGTAATTAATTACCCGAGGCGCAATAAAGGCTATTTTTCGAATTGTGGCTTGATATATTAGTTATAATTTTATTAAAAATCTTGTGCAAAAACATTCGACAAAGCCTGAATAATCTCAGCGTAGTAACGACGGGATCAGATTTCGTCGATCGTTGCGATCAGATTCAGCGGAAACGCACGGAACATTCGAAATGTGAGAATTCGGAGTTGGAAGTCTATGATTTCCAACGTGGTAATGAGGCATGAATGGCTTGCGTTCTAATAACACCGAGAATATTAGAATTTGTGCATTACCAGTTGGAATTATATTAATACTAATTTCTTACTTTAACACTACAATTTTCTTGGAGCTTATAAACCTCCAATAATGCGCTGTTTTATTTTATCTCGGAGGATTTAGGAGTTGTAGCATTTCAAAATTTCTTCCCGTGTATGATTTTCAAGAGAGTTTAAAAAACTAAATATTAAATAAAAGAAATTCACATGGAAGTTAATGAAAGATTACAGATTTCCTAAGGCTTATAATTTTAGAATTCCTTTGAGTGAAAAAAAAACTGACCTACGGGCCATGATCGATAGACGTCTCAAACGAAATGAGTTTTATGATTATAGAACTTATAGAAATATAAAAATAAAGACTTTATTATTTAATATAAATTGTTGTTTAATTCATTATTCACACTCGGGCGAGTCCGCGACAAACCTCACTCTATCGTCCTAGATCCAACATCTTCGCCCTTGTATCGAAATATACTATTGTTGAGGGTGTAGTAGTTTTTTTCTGTAGGGTTTGTACGGTGTCTTCGTCGGGAGAATCTGAACTGTACTACTCTTCGCCGCGAGAATCTGAACTGTACTACTCTTCGCTGCAAAAATCTGAACTTTACTACTCTTCGCCGCAAAAATCTGAACTATACTACTCTTCGCCGCAAAATCTGAACTGTACTACTCTTCGCCGCAAAAACGTGAACGGTAATACCCTTCGCCGCAAAATCTGAACTGTACTACTTTTCGTAGCAAATCTGAACCGTACTACTCTTCGTAGGGACCGACGATATATAATAATCATGGAGATACTCATCCCCCCCCCCCACAGTGCCCCCTACTAAATAACGTAAAAATCATTCATTTTTACGTTATTTTTTAAAATATGAAAGCCCTCCCAAGGCACCCACTTCGCAAACCCTTCCACAGCTTGACAGCGTTTACAGATTTATACAACAATACTAATTGATTACAACAGTTTCCGCAGATACGCAACAGTAATGTATAATAAGAACTACTTTCTGTAAAAATATCTAAAATGTTTCATGTTTAAAATTTTGGTAGACAGTTTTACTACCCAAGAGGTACTGTCTGAAGCACATTATATTAGTCATAATTCAATGTACTTCACAGGCGTTGATTTTTTTTTTATTTCATTGCATAAAAATAATGTATATAATTTGATCATGTCATAAAATTATATTTAACTATTGGTAAAATTATGGTTATTGATAAGAATACATTTTTCTCTTAAGTTGATGCATTTAATAACAATATGATTATTACTGATCCATTATTATCAATTAGAATTTTTATGCAATAATCTAAAAAAAAATACGTGGAATCATCGCCTAGAGGCATATAACCACGGGAGACTTAGATTGGTTTCTGTTTTTGTATTGTAGTAGATAAGCTATGCGGGTACCAGCTCATGCGGGTCCCAGCTCACCCCCACTCTTTGCGGCTACCAGCTCACTCCCTCTCCGAGCGGCTACCAGCTCACCCACGGTACCCCCCCTCCCCTAGCCTCGTAATAAAGAGCGCGAACTCGCGTCAAAGTGTCATTTCGTGTCGAGCATCATCATGAGAGTGGGCGAGAAGAGGAGCGAAAACGCACGAGGTAGCTATACAGTCGAAGCCAGCCAGCAAACTGCTACGAAAGAGAGACCTCCCGTTAGAGTCTGAGGAAGCGCGACGCTGATCGAGGCCTGAACAAAATATTACAATCAGTCCTTTTAAGGACTACAAGTTTATAAAACGTAGTAATGAAATACTTGTGTGTGTGTGTGTGTGTGTGTGTGTGAGAGAGAGAGAGAGAGAGAGAGAGAGAGAGAGAGAGAGAGAGAGAGAGAGAGAGAGAGAGATTAAATTAGATAGTTTTTATTTGCGTACATTATGTTATACAATAGTAAGATTCAGCATTATGAGGTGAAAGTAGAATGCAGTAAGTTGAGGCGTGTTTAGATTGTGTATAGTGTAAAAGTGTACCGTTGGTGGAAATGAATAGCGCGAGAATGAGTAGGTGTGTGCGTGTGCGTGAGTGTGTATGAGTTATGTGTTTTCGAGTTGAAAGTTGTGATCTTTAGCAAGTTTTCGGAAGATGACAGTAGATGAGGTGTTTCTGACGTGTGATGGCAGGCTATTCCATAAGTATGAGGCGCTGATATGAAATGAGTTCCTCAGCGTCTCAGTCGCGAAGGCAGGTATTTCCAGAGGTGTCACCCCGCCCCTCACAGGCCGGAGTGAGACGCAGAAGTCAAAAAAGGCCAGTACGTATGATGGTACGACCGAGTTAAACATTTTACGAAGGAAGCAGACTGTGAAATACTTCCTGCGTCCGTCAGTGGTTAGCCACTGCAGCTCCCGCCTGTAAGGGGAGATGTGCTCATCCCTCCTTACACCATAGATGTACCGGATTCCTGTATTCACGAGCCTCTGTAGTTTTAAGTCGAGTTCCTGCGTCAAGTCACAGTATACAAGAGAACAGTAGTCGATGATCGGAAATAGGAGTGCTTGCACGAGATGTTTGCGCAATCTGAGATTGGTACTCTTTCTAAAAAAGTAAAGCATGTACATTAGCGAGTGAGCACGTTTACACACTTGTGTGTGTGTGTGAGAGAGAGAGAGAGAGAGAGAGAGAGAGAGAGAGAGAGAGAGAGAGAGAGAGAGAGAGAGAGAGAGAGAGAGAGAGAGAGAGAGAGAGAGAGAGAGAGAGATAGTTGTGCCCCCTTGAAGGAGGCGAGGGATGGTAGATTTAGCAGGGCAGAAGGGAGAGAGTTCCAGAACCGAGCACCCTGGACCTGGAAGGCTCTAGCCACGGTCTCGGTGTTCACAGTAGGTATGCTTAGTTCCGGAGGAACTCCTCTGCCGGAGGGTCTCGGCTTGTATTTAACGAAAAATGAGGCCAAGTAACCAGGTTCACTGATTCGAATAACCTTGTATAATAAAATGGCCTCAAAGTAGAGCCTTCTGGAATCGGTGCGTAGCCATTCTAGACGCCTCCGGTAGGGACTTATATGTTCATTCCTTCTAACCCCGAAGATGAATCTCACACAAGAATTGCTCAGTCTCTGTAACCGTATTCGTTGTTCGTTAGACGCGTCCAGGATGGTCACAGTACAGTAGTCCAAATATGGTTGTATTAGTGTCTCGACTAGCCTTCTACGGAGAGTCTTAGTGGTGCAGCCTCTGATAAACCGCAAGCTATACAGTTATACTTTTTTCGTAATGGCATCCACTTGCGTTTTCCAAGTAAGTTTACAGTCTAATACAACGCCAAGACTCACGACTGTCTCACCGAAAGGGACGATCACTCCGTCCGGCAACGGAACCCCAGGCAGTTTCCACGACTTAATATCATTAACATTACTCGTGGAACCAAAAAAAAAAAAAAAAAAAATAGACTTAGTTTTGCTGGAGTTGAGTCGCAGGTCGGAGCTCCCCGCCCAGTCAGAAACCAGCCGCGCCACTTCAGCCAGCCGAGCCACGCCTTCCTGAAAATTATCTTTGCTGGTGTGTAGATAAATCTGAAGGTCGTCCGCGTAAAAAAGATGTTTAATTGTACTACCGTCAAGTATACTCTGTAGGTCGTTAACATAAAGACTGAATAGTAGGGGTCCCAGGACAGATCCCTGTGGAACTCCCAGATTGGTTTCGAGCCATTCCGAGGTACCGTTCTTATTTGAGATTACGATCTGAGATCGCCCCTGTAAATATGATTTGATCCACAGGAGAGCCGACCGTAAGAACCCCAGCCTATTCAGCTTAGATAGTAATTTGGAAGGTGAGATGGTGTTAAAAGCTTTGCTGAAATCAAATAGCAGCATAATCGTCACCTTCTTCTTGTCAACGGCCATTCATATTTCGTCGGTCAGTTTTAATAACGCTGTTTGTGTACTGTGGTGTTTAGAAAAACCGGCTTGGAAGGGATCCAATATTTGACTTTTATTAAGATACTCCGTGATTTGGGTGTAAGCGATCTTCTCAAGTACCTTTGAGAGGAAGCAGAGCAGCGCAATTGGACGAAAGTCGGTGACATTGGAAGGAGCGCTGGTCTTCCTTAGAGCAATTAATTGTGCCTGCTTCCAGATACTCGGAAAGACTCCCTGAGCGAAGGAGCAGTTAAATAGATTAAGAATAAACTCGCCAATGATTGGGAGGGCCTTAACGACCACCCCGCATGGAACACCGTCGACACCCCTCGCTTGTGAGGAAAAGTGTGAAATAGCTAGGACGACGTCGCTCATATTGACTGGACTGAAGGTAAAGCCTTCCTCACTTGCAAGTAAAATAGTGTCCATTGCATTGTCTATATTTTCGAGGGGTGATGCCGATATTCCCGCGAAGTGCTCATTCAGCTCACCCGGCGTGAAACCGAAAAGCTCCTCCTCCTTACGCCCAGATAGGAGGCCGAGATGACGCATTTCTTCCAAATATTTCTGTTCTCATCAAGAGCGTCTGAGAGCTGTTGGCGAAGGAAGGATTCACTCACTCCCTGTGCGTTCATAGTGCCTGAGTGTTGCATTGCGTTTATCGATGAGAATCCTCAACCCTGGTCCAGACCAAGGAGCATACTTTTTACGCGAGCAAACCGTTTTCAACGGCGCCAATTCATCAATAGCTAATTTTAGATTATTAATTATCATCATGAATAGCTAATTTTAGATCTGGAGGGCGCACTTAAAGCGCCCTCCAGATCGGTTTCAATGGAATTCATGGCTGTCCAGTCGCAACAAGACAAGAGGTCGACAAGAGTAGATGTATCAATGCTCTTGTAGTCACGGTAACAAAAAGTCTCTTTCACTGGAGTGGGAGAGTAGATGTCAAGCGAGACATCTATGGCACAATGTTTGCCGAAACTAGGCAGCCACAAACTCCTAGAGTCCAGGATCGTGTCGTTTTCGTCGGTCATGATTAGTTCAACCCAAGTGTGAGAAGATGAGGTATGATGCGTGGGACCATGCTGGATTATATGAAGAGATAACTCCTCAGATAGACGCTTGATGGTGGCAGCTTCATCTGAACCAGATAGTAGGTCTGAGTTCAGATCACCCATAATGATTTTATGACTAAAATCACCGCATATGTCCCGCAAGACACTAAAAAGGTCCGAGTCCTTTTGCATCGGAATTTTTGGAGGTCTATAGATAACTCCGAGCAATACTGGAAGTGAGTCGCCCCTCTGCACGCACAGAAAAGGTACTCTGGAATTCCAGGTTTACCTATACCCAAAGTGTCAGATGAAGCGAGCTTTTTAATTTTCAACCCGTTGCGTACAAATAGGACACCGCCTCCATTAACATTACGGTCCTGCCTGATGATAGTATATCCCGCGACGTCAACGAGGCTGTCATCCACAATCGGACCCAGCCATGTCTCCGCGAAGCCAAAGACGTCGTACGACGGATACTCCGTCAAGTAACCCGGACTATCTCAATGCGAGCTCTAATTGAGTTTACATTGAGAAAGCCCGCCCTAAGCATCTCCTAGCCCCCGGCGCACTGTCAAGAGGCCTCGCCAGTCATGTGGAGTGCGCAATTGACGTCGAGGGCGATGTCGACGATGATGACGATGGTGATGACTGCAATGATGACGGTGCAGATGTTGCAGACGCCGATGATGGCGACGATGTTGGCGAGGTTGCTGCCGATTTGTTTGTCTGGTCCAGCTAAGGTCCGTTACGTGAAGTAGTGTCGGTATTTTCGTCATTTTTTGTGATCAGCAGCAGACGCAAAGACGTGCGCGCGCTCGCTCCCCCCCCCCCCTGCGCGTAGCCAGAAATCTGCCGCCCGCATGCCAGACATATTTGAAGCCCAGTCCCTGTGCAATGGGCCTCAAATTTTTAAAAAGCAAAAATTTTTCTTGGGACAGCATCTCATTAATAAATACTTTTTGTCCAGTCAGGCAGGCAGCAGCCTCCGGGCCCAGGACACCAGGTCCGACGTCGTCTGTGGTCAGGTAGTTGTTAGCAAGCGCGAATTTCGCTCGCATAACGTCCCTGACCAGCCCCGGAACAGCAAGCCTGGCCACGATTGAGGGAAGAGCGCTACGACGCCTCGCCGGATTTTTCACGTTAACATCGGCCCTCCGAACCCCTTCTGGTCGACGCAGGCGCAAAACCCGAGTATTCACGATATCGCTCTTTTTCAGAGTAGGGAGGACAGCGTTGATCAGTGCGAAGGCAGCTAGTTCCGAGATTTTCGCGTTGAGCGTATTGCTATCTTTTAATAAACCATGAATAATGACCTCGCACCCCCCAGCAATGCCCCCTCCCGACCCCGGAGCGCCACCAGCTGAAGTCGTCTGTGGAGAGGAGCATTTACCTGCTCCCACTACCTCAGCGGCCTCAGACTCGAGAACATGAGCGCCCGAAGCGAGCAAAAAACAGTCCGAAACAGGCTTCGGAACCGGGTTCCGGTATGAACGATGGACGTTCTCCAGCATTTGTCGCGTATATAGCAACTCGTCCTTAAGATTATTATTTTCGTCCAGGAGCAGCTTGTTCGCGTCCAACAATTTGTTGGACGCACTGATGTTATCAGATAACTGGGTCCCAAGAGCAGAGATACGGGTATTGAATTCCTCCGTACCGACTGTGGCGCCCCCTTCCGCTGGGGCGGAGAAGACAAGAGCCCTTAACTCATCAAGCTGATCCTGGAGCATGTCGAAACATTGAAAGAAAAGCTCCATCGTGATTGCCGGGATCAGAATGTTAGAGATACCCATGAGGCTACAGTCTCCTAATGGCGCACCCTTCTCGCGAGTCTTCCGCTGGTTCACGGGGTCCAGTTGAGACGAGTCGTCAAGTCGAGGCTTGGGTGTGAGAGGGACAGCGGTCTGCACATGCGGCTTAGATCACTCGGGTGAAGCATGCGCCTGAGAGACCGTGACCCCGTCACTCTTGCGCGGCTCCAGTGAGGCAGGCGCCTGGGAGTCGGCGACCCGCACGACAGAGCTATTGTAGCTCAGCTGGCTACTATCTAGCTCCTCCTGCTCGGTGTTAGAGCGGAGAGGGGAGCTGTTCTTCGCGCCACTGTTGCCGCGGTCACCCGATTGTGTTTTTGCACACGGTGTCGAAGCAGCGCGCTGCGTCTGCAAGTGGGGAGAGACGCGAGGTGTTGTTGACTTGCCTCGGAGCACTGGCTTAAGCACGGCACGAACGCTCACCTGATGATGATTGCCAGGAGGCGGGGAGGGCTTCTTCTGCGTCAATTTCACACTCTGCTGGGCCGACTTGATAGCAGGCGTCGCCGCGGCAGGCGTGGAGGTTGCTGGCTGCCATCCGACATTTTTTACACACAGCATTCATTTTCCTTCCCGAACAGCGAGTGTGACAAGGAAGACAGCAGATCGGGCACGTGCTTGCTGGTGGCGTAGAGTCGTCGTTGCAGACTGAGCAAACCGCTGATGCCATTGCTGTAGCGAGTTGGGTAATACTCAAATCTTCGCGCCAGTCTCGACGTCACCACCAAGGAACAGGGATGCCAACGGCCAGGATGGAGATGCCGCCGGAATCCCGCCAAGATGCTCCGCTGTGCTCCTAACCCCTCCAGAACACCACGAATTTTGCGAGCAGTCAACGGCGGTAGCAGATTTCTCTCTCTCTCTCTTTCTCTCTCTCTCTCTCTCTCTCTCTCTCTCTCTCTCTCTCTCTCTCTCTCTCTCTCTCATCAGCTCGCACGCGAACGAGAGTTTGTAAGAGAAGCGGTAGTGAGCGAGACTCGACGTCTCATAATTTTTTAAACAGTCCTTTTCAGGACTATAAGATCATGTGTTAACTATGCTCTCTCGTTCAATTCTTTTCAACTAACGATAGCGCGATATATAGCTGCAGCGTGAATCTTTGCCGAGCACTGAAAGAGCGCGCAAAGATGCACGCGCCGCAGTAAAAATTTCTTACAGAACGTTCGAGAATCTTTACCGCGCGCGCGCTATTGGCAAATATGCGCGCGCAGTAAAGATTTCTTACAGCGAGAACGTTCTCTCTCTACCACACGCGAAAGAGCGCGCGTACCCGCACTCCTCAGCGCGCGCGCTATTGGCTCGGCACAGATCCGCGCAAAGACATAAGACAGAGCGCGCTTTGACGAGCGCTATCAGTAATTCATCGTTCGTCATGGCAGAAGCAGCAGCAGCAGCAGCAGCAGCAGCAGCAGCAGTAGCAAGTCGCGGCGGAGATGGCAGTCAGTAGGCGCGGGAGCATCGTTACCCTGTGGAGGTCGCTCTGCGATCGCTTCATGCGTGACGATTTTCACGATGGGCCTATCGCTGGCTGCTTTTACGAGCAAGAACTCTCGAAGACGGCCCATCCGGACGTCTATTTCATCGAGAGGGTCTTGAAGAGACGAGGTAAGGAGGTATTCGTAAAGTGGCTTGGATTTGACAATACTCACAATACGTGGACCGACAAATCTCAGTCTGTGTAAAAAATATTTTGTTCCTCGTTATTTCTCTTTGTATTTGTCGTGAAAACGACACATAGTTTATTCACAATAAATACATATACATGTTTAAAAAACAGAAAATTCAAGGCTTCTGTTCCACTTCTTCGAATAGCCTGTAGGTATTAGCTGTAGCTGTCAGTATGTAGAAGTACTCCTCCTCCTCCTCGAAGGCTACGGCGAAACGTTGCAGTAGAAGAAGCTGAGATGAGTTGTTTAGACGAGCCACAGCTTGCGTTCCTGACTCGGTGTTGATGAGATGGAGCTCTGTAACCATGTACGTTACATCTTCCTCCAAGTCGGCTATCGTCTTGTCGGCGAGCATGTTCAATGTTCTGCGAGCTAATGATTCTGAGTAGGCAGATGCCTGGCTTATATTCACAGCTCGCCCCTCTCCAAATATTTTGTTTGTTCCTGGTGACTACGTTATTTTTTTGTCGTTAAAACGGCATTTTTTCAATTTTATTTCAAACAATATTATTATTATTACAATGTTCAGGGAGAAGAGGAGAATGCAATGTTGCTGCTGCCTGCGTTCTTGGTTAGGAATAGCTTGGCTATTAGCTGCTAGCTTCTTCCGCCGTTCTGTTGAAGAACTCCTCATCCTTGTCGAAAGCCAAGGCGAAGCGGTGAGGTAGAAACGCCTGCACAGCATCGTTGAGCTCCGCCACGGTTTTCCTTCCAAATCTCGTGTTGACCATCCTGAGCTTGGTGACCTTGTAGACTCGGCCTTCCTCGAGCTCGGCGATTTTCTTCGTCGGGAGAAACTCCTTAGTCTTGGCGACTTCGTTCAGCTTTTGTAGATCCATTTTACTACTGCTGCTGCTGTTGATCTTTCTTACTTGCTGGTATATGTAGCTTACTGCTGCTGCTAGTGCTCTCACCGACGACGGCTCGACTTATATTCGCTCCATCGCTCCCCTCCACTCGCGACTCCCCCTCCACTCGCGCTCTCTTGCTGGCGCCCTCTACCTCGTCAGAAGCCGCTTTCTTGCTGGCGCCCTCTACCTCGTCAGAAGTCGCTCTTTTGCGAGCGTTTTCGGGGATTTTGTAATGACCCCAAGGAAGCGTATCGGTGTTTTCCCCTTCGAGCACCTTGCTCTCTTTCTCCGACCTGAGAACGCGAATTCGCGAGCGAATATTACACTGCTCTCTCGAGATCGTAGCGTTCTCGAGTAGGCAGTGTACGTAGTCCTCGTAGGTGAGCGTCTTCTTCATGAACTTGATGAACATCTGCTGACCTTGAATCCGAACGGCATACATCTTGCTGCGCAAGCCGACGAATCCTGTCATGATCTTCCCGTTGCATTCGTCCTTCATGAGGCCGATGATCTTCTTATTGGCGCGCGGCATCTCGAACGGATTGTCTTGCGGATAGTCCGACGTGTCGAACTCGTGGAGATCCTCCTTCATGATTTCGTAGACGTCGCGGCCACCGATCTCGTACACCAACCTATCCGTATCGTTATAGAGCAGCTTGCAGTTGTCGCCGAATCGAGCGACTTGGAGAGATCGAGAACGCTGAGTCCCACGTAGATTGGCTTAGTGATGCTGATCTCGGTGCGAGCCAGTTGAATTGCTACGAGATTCTCGTCGAACACGGAGTAGCTGTGGAAATTTGGCTTAGCTATGAGAGCCTCAGCGCCGTAGCGACCTTTCCACTTATTCACGAGCTTCACATCGACGCGCTTCCGCTCATTTTCCATCGTTTTGCCGTAGACCGCGTTGTTCATGAGTTTGAGCAAATTCTTCTCGAACTCGTTCTCGGCTCTCTTGCGCATCTCGCTGTTGAGATCGATGTAGTCCTTGAGCCAGGCCTTCTGATTAAAACTCAGGGCTCTGTGAATTTTCTTCAAGTGGAGACCATGCTTCAGCGCCTGCTTGAGACTTCTGTAATGAATGACGTAACGCTCTTTGTCGTAGAGCGTAGTCAGCAGTTTCTCTTGCTTCGACTCTGGCGCTACCCTGTGCTCCGGACACAATGGCAAATCCTTGTGAGAGTCGTGGAGTTCCTCCGGGTATTCCAGATCCACCTCGAGGATGTAGCCGATGGGACTGTCGTTGACCACGTCGTAGAAACTCGCGTTCTCGATGTCCTCGATCCACTTGAAACCGGAACAAGGCAGGGATCTCGGTCATATATTTATTGTTACCCTCTGCGTAGCGATTACAGCACTGACTCACACCTCCGCGAATGCCTCGCTCGATAAAGAGTAGCATCTCGATATCTGTGAGCAGCTCGAGTTTCACGCCCGTAAACTTGAGCATCGCGTCCCACGAGAGACCGGGTATCGTGTAGTAGTGAGCCGCATCCAGACCGTAAGCCTTCATGCAGTTGTTTCGAAAATTCTCAAAGATCTCGGTGAGTAGTAGCACATCTGTCTTGAGATATAGATCCGAGTACTCGCCGAGCGTCCAAATGTCGAAAGCCTGCCATACCGCCTTCGCGTGCTCGTAGTCGTCGCTGGAGATATCGCTGGCAGTCAGGTGGCTGTGATATTCCGACTGAGCTGGCAGACAAGTCTCGTCGAGTTTTTCCAGCGTGGACACGTACTCGTAAGGAAACACTCCCTTACGTTTCAGCAGATCGATCTGTTGCGCGCTGTAAGCGTCATCCTTCTCGAACACCGCCTCGACAGTCTTCAGCTCTTGCAAATAGGATGCTAGCTTATCCAAGGATGAGGCCATGAAGCGAATAGAGTCGATAAATTGAAAGTTCACCTTGTTCTTTCCCATGCATTTGCTGAAAGAGATGTAACGCTCTTTCGTCTGCGGCAACAGCATGATACGGCCCGGAAAGGCGTTGGAGATCTCCCTGATGAAGAGATGAGAGTCGTAGCCGCCCAAGTTGTGAAAAATAACTGGAATTGTCCGCGAGTCCTTGGAATTTGTATTGCAGCCGGTATGAGCCGGACTGCGATACTTTCCCGTGAAGTGACAATGATCCTTCACTTTCTTATCCTGCTCGCCGAAAGGTCGAGCGCAGACGTGACAAACTCTAGCCCAGGTGTATTCATGTTTTTCTTCCAAGCTCATCTCATCCATGGGTACTGGATGCTCGTAGAGCTGCTCGAGTTCTTGTCCGAGCTCGTGAAGACTCGTAGCGAACCATTTAGCTACCTCCTGTTTACCAACGGCCGTCTTCCTGTAGCTCTTGTACGTCGACTTGGATTCGTCGAAGCTGCACTTTACGTAGTAGCCGACGCTGAACGCTTCGTGCTCGATAAGCGCGCTTGTCTTCCTCGACAGGTTTGAGCAGGCATTCAAAGTCAGCGTACACTACGAATGGTGAACGCTCCTTGTAGCGATAATTTTTGAATTTCAGCCTATTATTCGTCTCGTTCGGCAGTTTGACTTTGAAGCTGTTGAGCCTCGTGCAGTCTCTCTCGTGCTCCGCTAGTTTGTCGGCAGTCCAAAAATAGTGCAGACAACGATCGCAAATGAATTGCTTCGCTTTGCGAGAGCTCAGCTGAGACGAGACCAATCACGATAAATATTTTATCCACACGTAGCGGAATTTCAGAGAGGGTACGTTCTTATCGTCGTCGTCGTCGTTGTCGTTCTGCTCATCCTCGTCCTCGTAATGGTCTTGTACGAAGAGACGATTCACGTGCTTCTCTCTCTTCGAAGCCGTAATGTGACAGGAAGACACGTCAAACTGTCCTCCGCCATTCTTCTTCAGCATGTAAAGATGACCGAGATCTCGTTCTGTCTCTCGAACTTTGTGATCTGCTTAGGCATGGCTAGAAACTCGAACCGTGAAATCGAGCTCGTTTTCGAAGGCTTTGTACTTGCCAATGCGGCTCGAATTTTTCTCAGCCGGATGCAAGGCTGAGAGTATGGCCTACTTGAAACACTGGTCGTCTGCGTCGTTTTGCACGTTGACACAGGCTTTCTTCCTCTCGATCTGTCTCGGGAGTTGGATGTAGGAGCTACCTCGCAACGGATTGAACTTGTTGATATTCACCGTGAGATATAGAATGGAACGAAGCGTCCAGCCCGAACCCTCCTCTTGAAACTCCTCCATGTCTCTTTCGATGGATTGACTCACGTTGCTCGAGAACCACATATCGAGATTCGTAGTTTGGAAGATCGACTGTGATTTCGTATTAAAATACTTTGATCGCAGTCGTCTCCTCCTTGGTGGCGGTGATGACTTACTTGGCGGCGAGCTCGGTATTGACCTTGATCGACTTGTGTTCGGCCAAAGCGAGCTCTATCTGCTCTTTGAAGAGGCTAGCAGCATCCTTCATGAAGCTCTTGATGTCGATGTGCTGCACGTTCGTGATGATGCCACTTCTGATGCGGCTTTGAAAAGCCGAATGCACATCATCCCGGTGACTCGCGGCTGCTGCTCCAGGCCACCTCCTCGCTTCAAACCGCCATCGAGAACTCTCCAAACGCTCTGAAGATGAGCGTAAAAGTTCTGCAGCTGCCGAATTTTGCCAACGGAAATCATTGGCTGCTCTAGCAGAGTGTTCAGCGAATCGATGGCTGCTCGCGCAATATCCATTCAACGCTGGATGTCCTTGGCGTTTGCGTCAAGACGAGAGCACGCTCTCAGATTGTCGATTGTGAAAATATAATACTCCGCGGAGATCATGTGTCGCTTCGGAAATAGCTTCAAGAATGAATACTAGCGCTCGCTCGCGACGACTTAAATACATGCCGTCAGCCTGCGCATGCGCTGGAGAGGTGACAAGTATAAGCTTATTCTACGTTATTTTTTTTCGCCGTGAAAACGACAGTTTTTTAATGATTTTATTTTAAAAGAAAGTACATATTAGTAACAGACATCTTCTCCAAAGACACCGCGATACGTCTGCATCCACGATCTCAATGTGTGAACATTTCGTCCAGCACATTGAGGATCGGAGGAGAGCAGAGGATGATTCTCACAGTCGCCTGTCTTGGGGAAATGCTTGAGCGATGGACAACCCAAAACTTCCATATCGATGACTTGTACAGCAGTCAACGACGCTAACCTCTCCTCCAACCACCTCTTCTTCTCGAATCCCTTGACGTAGACGTTCCGGGCATTCTTGATAGTTTTCTCGAGAATCTTGACTACGTCGTCGTTCCAGCGAATGTTCCAGCGGACTAAGGGATTCCAATCAACTTCCTCTCGATCCAGCTGTTCTCACAACGTTGCTCACTGCTCAAGCTAGTCCACTCGAACGGCGGCACGAAGAGGTATACGTCGATCGGCGATGCATCACCCTCGAGACTGGCTATAGCGAGCTCCTTGTGGATGACGTGACTGCCGACCTTGAAGCTCTGCAGATCCAGAACGTAGTCGACGTCGTTGTCCTCGTAGCAGTGGTAGAATTTTCGCAACTTCTCGGAGATGCTGCTCGCCACGGCTGTTGTCAGCGTGCAGAGATCGGGGACGCTCTGAGGTAGCGAGAACACGCTGTAGGCCCACATGCTGCTTGTTTGAGAGCTATACGAATAATGACTAGCTATCGCTCGCGACATCCTTCTTATAGCGAGAATGAGATGCGCAAGAAAGGTGCGCGCGCGCAAACAGTTATTCCGAACGTTATTACTAATATTTTTGTCGTGAAAACGAAAGATTTTTTTTTCAGAGTTTATTATATCAAATACATCTACATCCAATATTTTCCGAGCCACTCTGCGAGGACTTTTACATTCAACTTAACGCAAACCGGGTTCGAGCAATTCTTGTGGTCCGGGCAGTAAACGAAGTGGCCTGAACATAATTCTCGGAGTGGTGGACAGCCATAGTCGGTCAAGCCCACAACGTTGACGTTCGGGCATAGCAGCTTCATGATCCCTTTCTTCTACGCACCCTTGACGTATACTTTGGTGGCATATGCCACACGAGCGGTGAGCTCCTCCAATCCGCTAGAGGGGACCCATCCATCGTCCCAGCCGATGTCGTGGAAGTTGTTGGTCAACTACTGGTTTGTCGGCAGATACTCTGCCGCAATGTGCTTCGTGCAGCATATCGGCGGACTCAGCAAAATACTTTACGGCTCGGCATTTTTATCGCTAAAGCGACTTTATGCCGATTTCTTTAGCGATAAATTCGCCTTTGAAAGACTGAAAGCCTTGGAAGTCAATAATAAGCTCCATTTTCTGCAGGTATCTACTCGAAGTTGAGAATAGTTTTTAGAGACTTTTATACATTAAATTTCAAAAATGGCGAACAGTCCAACGATTGGTGTGGGTAATTATTCTATGATCCACAGACCATGAGAGGGAGGGGAGAGCGGCAGCACCGGCACCTTCCGCGACTTCTTCTCTTTTACTTGGCGAGAAGGAGGTCTGAGAGAATTCGTTGGAAGTTTCTTAGGTTTCGTGGAATTTGGAATCCACGGCCTCGCGCTACCAACATATTCTTCTTCAAGCGTTTTCAAGGTCACGCAGATGGTTAAAAAATATAGTCACTGTCTTACGTTAAGATAGATTTGTAGTCCTTAAAAGGACTGATTTTTTCAAATATTATAGAGACTCTATGAAGAGGATGACGATGATGACGACGAGGACGATGTTGACGCCGATGAGTCAGTCGGTGGCGGTGACTCTACTCTTGGCGTACCGAGCCAAGAAGCCGCTAGGAACGGTGAATGAGGCCTCTCGATCTCCACTGACGCCTCCCGATCAGATGTCGTGAAGAGTCGTCGTCTCGTCGAATCTTGCTCTTCTCGCGGTCATACTCTTGGAGAGTCGCAGGGTCTAATGACTCGTCGTCGTCGTTGTCGTCTCGGCATGACTGCGAAGAATGAGCTCTCTCTCGAGCTCGCGCAGATACTTATACTTTAAGGTGGTGGTGGTGGTGATGGGGGCATATAGTTGTATTCTACATTGTGAGAATTTAGTGGCCCTGAAAAGGGCCGATTGTTTCCTACTGGAAAAATCTCTGGTCGATGAGATCCCAGAATGTTCTAACTCGACTCGAGTTTGGCGAGGCTCGATGTCGAGCTAGCAGAGCAGCAGCTTCCGAGTAAATTCTCACAATTTCCACCATCATTGCGAGTTTAAGACTAGCAAGCTGTTGGCGTTCCTTTCGCTCTCTGATGCTCAATCGTCTTGGACAACACATGTTGGCAGTCAAAAAGGGAATGACAGTATGCAGCTGTCATCGCTGAATATAAGTGTAGGCTCGTAGAAGAGTGGAGGGGGGGGGGGTAATAGAATATTCTACGTTAAATATTTTTGGTGGCCATGAAAAGGGCCGATTTGCTTTTTTACTGCTGCTGATAACTGTCCTCGTCGAATGTGGTACAACACGTCAAACATTTCCTCACGATCACGAATGTCGTCTCGTTCAATGTGAGCGAGCGCTTCCAAATGAACTTGCATCATCGCTAAGATGCACATCATTTGAAATTCTCGCTTGATCTCACTCGTCGATCTTTCGACTACGCTTATACCTCGTGGACAGCACATATCGAACGTTGACGATCGAATGAGCTTTATTTTTCTAGAGCCATCCTTAACTATCTAGAGAGAGAGGGAGAGGAAAATTTTGACGTTACGTTACGTTTTGAAAATTTTTGGTGACCCTGAAAAGGGCCGATTGTACATATTCATCGTCGCTCATGGCTTTCGCTTCGGGCTCACGTAGCGTGGCTTGTGCGTGAGCTTCCGCAACTCTTGCTGCCGCTCCTTGCTGTGGCTGCGAGGTGCTCTCTGACGCTCTATCTCGATTGTCTTGTGACGAATTTCATGGATTGAAGGCGTCCAGTGAATTTCTTCGACTCGAGGAGCAGGTTCCGGCATTCGCCGTTGAGCCTTGTGTGCATTTCTCGGCGTCTCGGATGATTTGAGAAATTTGAAAAACGGGTATTAACAGAGATAACTTGGGTTAATTTAACCCAACTTGGGTTATTTTTTTCGCTATGCTCGAGCTCAAACTTTTTCTAACACGCTTGGAATTGACGATTTTCTACGCTACATTTAGGCATGAAAAAAGGCCCATTTCATGCGCGTGTTGGGAAAAATTTCTTTCCATGATTTAATGCCGAATTCTACTTGGCCTTTATTGCACTCCGCACAAAATTCTCTGACGCAAGAAATGTTTATTTTGTATCCCGTCATCAGCGATCCTAAACACCTAGACATTATCTATTTGCATTTCGTAACTTTACTTTCTCCTGGCGAAATATCTTTCAGATATTATCATAATATATATTGCCTCACATAAGACGTTATAAATAACGTCAATAATAGTATATTGTGCAATTGGGTGGGGGGGGGGGGCTATTTCTAACGAGGGTGAGATTTGAGCACTCGTCTCCGTCTCACGTACACTGTAATTTTTTTGACAAGTTCATGTAAAGATCCGTTTTTATGCATATGGAGTGAATGGGAAGTTTTTTTATTTTGGGTCGTGCGATACTTTCATTTAAACATTTTACAAAATATAAAAAATTTTGAAAATTTTTGAAAATTTTAAAGCATTTTTGAGTAGCAGGAGGGAATGGCTATTCCCTCACGCTCGAAATTAGAAGCTTGTCATTCACTTTAGATGCATGGAAACGGGTCTTTTCCGTACACGTGTTAAGAAAACATTTATTACTCCTTGTTGGGTTTTCACCTAGAACGGAATCTACCAATATTAAAAAGTTTTTGCCTGTTTCTACTCGAAAACCCGGCAACGATTTTACCAGGGCGGTAGAAGGGGTGAATGTGCCTTGTCTCTCTAACTTAACCGGACTCGAATTCATATTCTGTGGTAATCTTCTGTGGCTTTATTAGAAATAAAAATGCCTTTCTTAGTAGTGTAAGCAATTACCAGAATAGTATATTTCGAAATATACTATTGTTTAGGGTATAGGATTATTTTTCTGTAGGGTTTGTACGGTGTCTTCGGCGTGAGAATCTGAACTGTACTACTCTTCGCTGCGAGAATGTGAACTGTACTGCTCTTCGCCGCAAAAATCTGAACTGTACTACTCTTCGCCGCAAAATCTGAACTGTACTACTCTTCGCCGTAAAAATCTTAACTGTACGACTCTTCGCCGCAAAAACGCGAACTGTACTACTCTTCGCTGCAAATATGAACTGTACTATTCTTCGTAGCAAATCTGAATCGTATTACCCTTTGTAGGGACCGACAATATATAGTAAATATTTCGGCAATACACTTTTTTTTGGTTCCCTATTACACAACCAACAAAATGAGCCCTCATAGTCAGTTTAGCCGTAATATCGAGTGAATCAAGATTTTTTATCACTTTTTTGGCTTTTCCTCCTACTGTGCGGCGGTATTCGCAGGAAGGAGTCGAGAATCGGAGCGTTCGAAAGGTGGAAAAATTACGACAAAGAACATAAATTATAAGGCTAGGTTATATTCATCACTCGCTCGTTTTAACGTGATCTTACAAAGAAAAGAATAAGTGAATCGCTACACAGCCGCGACTCGCCACGACGAAGAATTTCTCGGAGTCGTATTTGTAAGTCGCACAGAAGGTCACGTGCAGCGTATAACCCTAGCACGGATGATGCACACGCACATTCACTCATACCGCTATAAGTTAGCCGCGGTGCTCAACTCGTTACAACCCCCCTCCCCCCTCCTTTCTAGAATCGATGTATGGCTCTGATATAGATTCTACACTAACCCGTCCGCGGCGAACTTTAGCGTCGTGCATTTCGTCAGTGGCGAGGATTCTGGGATGCTGGGTTAGTAAAAATATTGTGATTTTAGCTATGATCATAAGTGGGCTTTATTTTGCCTTGTGTTGTTGCGCGACATATTAGGATGGTCGTTCTCTCCTTCGTCCCTGGTGGAGAAGGACGTGCAGCACTCTTCGCGTGTGGATGCCGATCTGCGTCCAGTGCATTAGTCTACCCAGGAGTCTGGTAACGCCGGGCTCAAGCTCCGGTAAGGGCAGCTTCAGCTCCGTTGCCTGCCAGCGTTCGTGCTCCTTGCGCTGGCGTCGCTCGATGACCATTTGTCGAGCGTCAGTGGCAGCGTAAAACACCGCTTTTTCCTCTTTGAGCAAGCGCGCCAAATCTCCGACGCACCGGCAGAAGGCGTCGTTGTACTTGCGCTCCGACTGCGTGTACGGTTGGTACGCCTCGTTTTTCAGCCGGCGGATATCGAGGGACGCTTCTAGCGCCCCGACCAACTTGTCACGGTGTTGCCGCCACGCCGCTTCAGCTGCTTCCTCGCGCGAAGGCCTTCTGGGAGCCTTTGCGTTAGCTCGCGTCGCCTCCGATTCCGCGGTGTCTTTTGCGCGGCCGATAGGCTCTCGCTCCAGCCGAATCAAAGCGGGCGTGCTATTCTGGACAATGCTGGTTGCAAGTGGGTGACGTAAGCCCGTCGTGGCCACCTTTCCGTCCTCGCCAGCAACCAGCACAGGACTTCCGGGTGGCGCAAGGTTTGGAGCATCCTCTTTTTTCTGGTGCGAGGTATTCTTCTACCTTGTTATCTGGAAAAAAGAAGCTCCATGGGTCTTCTCCCCCGCCCACCTCACGGATAACCACATAGGGCTGCGCTTCTTCTCGGACCAACGCGGCCATCAACTGGTTGAAAGTGGCTTGCAGCTCTTCAAGATTTATCACCTAACCAAACAAAATCCTCTCTTAGGTTCGCAGCCCTTTGTGCCCGCGCTCTCCGCGGTAACATCAGAGAGTTAGTATCCGTCGTGGCATGCCTGCTGTTGCGCGAACCCTTCAGACGACCAAGCCTCTTCTCGGTGTCGACTTCGGTTCCTGGGGTCTCTAGCGTAGGCCTCACGTGCCTAGCGACCTAGATCGTGTGGTTAACTTTAGGTAGATTGCAGTCTAGCATCTTGCGAATTTGCGCGTTCTTGTCGTCACTAATGTACGCGAGACCAACCACTGCAATATTCACCGATCCTGTTGTAGCTAGCGTAGCCACTTGAAGTTGGATGATCTTACGCTTCTTCTTCAGATAGAGGACGTTCTTGTTTGTATCGTGGACTGCTCCGAGTTCCAATAACCCCATCACTGTCATGGTGGCGCCTGGGTCATACAGAGCCCTTATTCTAAAACCTCTAATTCCTACTTGGGCCCTCCAATGCGATTCGTCTTCGTTCGACGATATTGCTGGCTTGGTAGACTCGCTGGGCAAAAGTGCGACCATGCGATCAAAATCGTCTAAGGTCCCGCGCGAGGTACTGGCTACGTCCTCTGTCACGTGCCTATCCTCTTCTTAAAGATCCTCGTGCGCCTTTGCAAGAGAGACAGCAGCCTTGCCTACTTCCCCTTTTTGCCGTTTCCTTTAGCCGATGGCATTCTCGAGCAAAGTGGTCTTTGCCGTGGCAGTTGAAACACTTCACTGGCGCTCTCCGCTTTTTTTGATACAATTTTCCAGAACTTTCTCCCGACTTCGGGCCCTTGTGTTTCGGACTTGAAGATTTAAGTTTTTCATTTAAATCAGGTTTTAACTTGATTTTTTAACCTGAACGTTAGTGTGTGTAGTGAGGATTGGGGTTTGTGAAGATTGTGTGTGTCCGAAAAGAGTTCTGTCCTCCAGATTCGTCTGTTCAAGATTCAATAAATCCACTTCTCGTGAATCATCAATGGATTGTGCTGGTGCGTCCGGCTTGTGTGGTGTTCTTGGAAGCATCTTGCCAGATCAAAGATGCATAAAATAGTCACTCAAAAACCCTAGTATCCCGGACGAGCCCCCAAAATGTTATGACCGGGTTCGGATAATAAAAATAACAACACGTTATTTATAGAAAATCACTCTTAAACTCGGACTCTTTATTCAAGCGTAAACACAACTGTTCTCAACGGCTGACAGAACCAAACTGAACATAAACAACAACATCCGCGACGTCGTTGATCTCGTTGCTAAGGTCGCTATGCGCGATTCTTGGTGTTCGAATCGCGCAACGTTCAGGCTCGGTCACAACATTGCGTATGGCCGTCCATGTGTGCGTGAATAAGTGATCTCGGGTATCTCCGTACTGCGTGGTCTCTCATACATACTTGTTCTATATTTGACTTCTACTGACTGAGAAAAAGTATACGACTATCGAGACGTTTTCGTCTCGGTTTGTGATATTATATAGTTTATTATTATGGAAAAAGCATGGGTTATCCTCCCACGTTTGTTCCTATTCAAACTAATTTTACATTATGGAGAGGAGTTCTAATATTTATTTGTCATTCAGCCATGCGATGATGGACTCCTTCACACTTAAAGCAGAGATTCGACCTATCTGCTTTGTTGCACTCATCCTTCCAGTGTCCGAAGCCTAGGCACTTGTGGCACCGCACTACCTTTCACACGCTTTCTGATCCTGCAACTTACAAGGCCCACGTTAATGTGCCCTATCTATAGGAACTCCTCGGCCTCTTTCTCGGCGAGTGTCAGTATGGTCATTCTAACACCTCTCATGTCAGGTTTTTCTCTTTCTATTGCTACTCTCACTTTTTCTTTTGTAGCTTCCGAATCCATATCCCTCATTTCCAGGGTTGTCTTCCGTTCTTCCTTCTTGATCTGTCCAAGGCCCAGCACAGCTTTTTCCACTTTCGCAGGAAACGCTGTCCTGTCAGACCCATTTCCCAGTTTTAGAAGGACTTCTACACTTCTTGTTTGCTTGACTCCCAGCACCATCGTTCCAGTGATGTCCGGGTTTACTTCCTGTCGGATTTTCCCCAGGACTTCCGCTTAGGTCTTGTTTGGCACCACCTCAACTAGTAACCCTTTGATGTATTTCGGGCGACTCACAGAATGAAGTTCTCACGCTGCATCGTCGCTTTCTCACGTCGCTGTCTTTTCCTGCTTTGCTTTTCTTCGCTCTTCTCTTCTGGGCTGCTAGTCGGGCTACTTCTCGGTATCTTGGCTTCTGCGCTTGAAAGTACAGCATCTATTATGAGTTGACCTTGTGCGCGTCTCCTCGCTTTCTCCCTTACCTCGTGATAATATTTATAATATTCGACGCCATGTTTGTAACTTTCATCCTTATTATCTCCCACTTCGTGCATCTCCTTCAACTGGGTCACCAAAACATTGATTTTTTGGGCCCGTTTTACGATGGCTGGAAGGTTAGATCAGTCAGTATAGTAAGCGCTTAGAGTATACACGTGAGTCATGCGCAGTGCGTTCGCTCCCGCGGAAGCTCGCCTCGTTGCACGAAATCGTCGTCAACCAGTAGATGGCGCGACGTATACCTTTTTGTATATTACGACTGTGTAAATTCATATATTACAACATGCCTCCTGAATTTTACAGTCGTGATATTTTTACATTACATTTCGATACATTTATGATACATGAGTTTTCAATTGAACTTGGCGATTATAACTTTGAATTTGTGTTCTACAACTGAACTTGGCGATTATTACTTTGAACTTATGATATCGATTATCCTTGATATACCTTTTTTATGGCTTTGGTTTACATAGTGATATTGTACTTTAATGTACTTCGAGTTTTTTGTATTATTTTCGTACTATGCAATAGCAATTGCACCTGAGTTATCCTAGTACAAGGTTATCGGTTTATCAAGTTCTACATTGAAATTTGCTTGTATTAAATTATTTATAAACAAGATTTCAGTTGTCGCTTTTGACAATGCAGTGTACTCTGCGAAAGTAGAACATTTAGTTACATTGTTTTGTTTATGAGTTTACATAACCATTTAAAAATGCAGTCGGACATTCATTTGTTCTATAGATAAATTATTTTTACAGCTGTATAACAATCGAATTTTCAACGTTTGTATTTTTCTTACTAGTGAATAAACGTTTTCTAAATATTCCTTTTGTTGAAATCCTCTTACAACTAGTCAAGCCTTATAAAAATTATTATTTTTCTTTTTAAACACTCAGTTAACATCAATGACCTTTTTTTGTTTTTTGGCCTTTCAACAATTTGGCGAGTTTTGTTTTACATTAAACTTTTCATTGCAGAGTCCATTGTAATTTGTAATTATTTATATTCGTTGAAATTCATCGCTTCTTTAAATGTATTCGGTACATTTGCATCAATGTGATTTACATAGATAAAATGAGTTACCGGATTTCCAAATCTATTTACAGAACTTTTCTTTCTATCAGATTTTCTTTACACTTTTAAGCTTGAATTATCATTTTCTACAATATCAAAATTTAATTCGTTATCTCTACTTTCCCCGAAGGTCTGAGTAGAGATAAGAAAGTTTGGTTTATTTAAATTTATAACATATGCATCAATTTTGCTTTCATTTTCTACATTAATGGCTTTTTCATTTTCCAAATCTCGATCGTTTTCATCGTCAACCTTTTCAAAACATATAATTTGCGTATTTTCTTCAACTACTTGAACATGTCTAGCATGAATAACTCTACCGTTTACTAGAACTTTATAGCCATTTTCTGCATAACCTACTAATACGCCTAGTTGGGCTTTATCGTCCCATTTGCTTTTCCGCAAAGCTTCTGGTATTCTTACAAATGCTCGACTGCCATACATTTTTAAATTATTTACATTAGATTTTTTACCAAGAAATATTTCGTAAGAAGTTTAATTCTCCACTGTTCTTTAGATAAGCAACTGTTTTCATGATTTTAGGCCAATAACGCCTGTGGATTCTAGCTTCTCGCATTAAACATCTGCCTATCTGTGGATCTATTATATATTTCCGCTACTCCATTTAATTCATGGATGTACGATAGACATGTAACTAGTTCTATCCCTTTTGATTTAATAAAATCATCAATCTCGCGATTTAAATATTCTTTGCCTTTCTCACATTGTATTTTCTTTACCTTTTTATTTAATTTCTTTTCAACTAAATTTACAAATTCTTTCAGACAACTCGCTGTCTCTGATTTATTTTGAAAGCAAAAAATACTAGTTCATTTACTATAATCATCAATAAATGTCACGAAATATTTGTCTCCACCATAACCGATTGTATTATGTGGACTATTTAAATCTGTATGAATAAGTTTTAGAATTTCAGTTGTTTTTGTTCAAATTTCGTTCAGTTTTGCTAAAACTTCGTAGAAACGCATTTGAAGGTGTTTAGAGTTCAAATCATGGGTTTTTAGAAAATGTTCGTGCGGATGGCTGTGTGTGTTTTTTTCTGTCTTGGAGAAAGAGGTATTAAGTCGCCTGCAATTAGTACCGGTTTCCTCCCTACTGCGTCTTGTATGAGCCGATCTTGCAGTTGTTCTTACTGCTTGATTTGAGCGTAAGGTGAAGCGCAGCAGCTGTAAACAGTGATACCTGTTACCTTAGCCCGTATAAATCCTTCTTTACGAGTCTTCATTTTTTCACAGAAAGCAACGTTTCCACATGCCTAGATCGCTGCTTTACCCGTAGTGTCCATTTCCCACGATGGTTCGTCTAGATCCTTATATTGTTAGCACACAATAGCTACGTCTACCTCTTTCTCGCAGACATACTGATTGAGTAGGCCCTGTGCTGTCTCACAGTGGTTTAGATTTAACTGCACTATCTTCATTTTCATTAGTTCTTTAGTTCTTTTAATGCGGCTTGGTAGGCTGGGCATGTATAGCTACCAGCTGCATGGTCACTCTGTAATTTTCCATCTTTTTCCTGCATGTCCTTCCGTTCCGCACTTAAAACAGTATTTACTTCTGTCGTACGTCTCTGTACACTTTTTTGCGATGTGGCCAAAACCCAGGCATTTATAGCATCTAGATGGTCACATATCTTGACTTATCTTCCTGATTCTGCAATTAACCCAACCTACTTGGAGCTTTCCCCTTGCGATCGCCTTTTAGGCAATCTTGGCAGGCAGCTGTACGACGGCAGTCTACGTATCTCCATAGGTTTTCCGGAGGGTCTTTACGGAAGTCTTCTCTACTATTTCCTTCTCTTTTGAAAACTCTCTACTAAGGGCTTCTCAAATATCCTGTTTAGAGGTAAGCATGTCAAGGTCTTTTATTTCAAAGACCACTTCATGCTGAAGCCTCTTGATTGTGGCTTCTTCTACCAGCACCGCTTTAACCGCTTCTTGATGTTCCTGCGTTTTCACGTCTATGGTGCGTCGTAGCTCCAGAAGAAGATCTCCTGACACCGTTTTGCGTATCTTATCTACGCTGTTACCAAGCATCGTCATATTGGGGTCCGCTTTTATTTTCCTTAAAATATCAGCGTACGAATTTCTTTCAGCACTTTTTATAGCAAGTACATCAGGCCTGGTGGGTTTCTCTCGTGGTTTTCTAGTGCCATTTTCGTTCTTGGTACCAGTGCCTTCATGTATCTCCTTTTTCCTCTTCTTTTCTTTCTTTTTCTCCGTTCTAGTGATAACCTCCGACCAGGGTGGGTCTGCCTTTTATTCCGAAGACACCTGTGATTAGCTTTTTGATGTGACTACCACCGAGGCTACTTCCTTAACCTTTATTGTTCTCTTAGAGTAGTTTTCTTGTGGTTCTTCTTCCTGGCTTGGTGACATTGCCTTGCGCTTATTTAGCGTTCTTGTCGTCACCGCGTTTGATGCTTCTATCGTCTGTGATGCCTTGTCCTCCTTTTGGATATGCTTCTGGATTTGTAACATTTGTAACATTTGTAACATTTGTAACATTTCCGCTTTTTCTAGCATCAATCCAAGGCTCTCCTTGCTCTTTTCCAGCGCTACTTGTCTTCTTTCGATTGGTCGCTTTTAACAGACTTATGAATGTTGGATGCATTTGACACAACACTATCCATAGAGTGCTTGGCTCTCTAGAGAGTTTCTGGCAGACATCAAGTAATATCACGCACTCGCCTTAGCCGATTGGCCAATACTGGCTATGTGACCAGCCTCCCGTCTTGCCGTCAGCGGGAGCCAAAGGTGGTTCAGGTCACTCTGGCTTGCAACCTCAGATCGCCTTCCCACCCAGGATCTCCTTTTGGCAGCTTACGGGTCGCACCGCAAGGCAAACGCGGTGGCCTGATTAGGTCCACGGAGCATATTCTATTTCTGCTCTACCCTCCGAGGTATATACCCCAGCGAGCTATCCCCTATCCTCCACCCGGGGGACGCGCCACATACGGGTGTCAGGCTTCCTCGCGCGTGTGTATGTGCGTATACCATTATAATTCTGGAACCACGCAAAAGATCATAGTAAAATTTGAAATGCATATATGTTTTTTGATTCTGAATTTATGAAAAAAAGTTTTTTATGATTCTGATCATTTTATCGCCATGTTATAGCCATTTTTCAATTTTTGAAAAAATATTCTTGCTTTTTTTTGATAATATGATTTATACAATAAATTCAACAATATTTATCTTTAAGAACATAAAATTGTTTACTATTTCCCGCAAAATTTCCCAGATTGACCGTATTGTTCAATTTTTATGATGAACAAGGTGATTTAAACAAAAATTTAATATCTTCATTAATCGATGTTGGACTGCAGAAATCAAATGCTTGTTGAAGAAGGGGAGAGGAAAGCAGTAATAATACGTTAATAATATATTCATTATAAAATATCTAAATAGAAAGGGCGCGTCTCTTCTCTAAATGACAGAGAATGCTAATTTTTGCAAGCAATTCGTATAAGGTTTTAGACTGATCCTCCTAGAGGAAGCTTAGTAAAAGTAAAATTTTGAGTTTCGTCAAAACTTTTAGAATATACTTTTTGGTGTGTTAGAAGTTCAAATCAAGTGTTTTTAGAATGTCCGTATGGATGTGTGTATTTTTTATGGCCATTTTTTTGATTTTTGAAAAACACTTTTATGCGCTTTTTTCAATCATCCCATTGTTACAAACAATTCCGCTGAAATGCATTTGGAAGAGAATCAAATTACCTACTTTTCCTTGTTTGGTCCTCGGGATCGACCGCTTTGTTCGGCAGATAAAATGAAAAAGGTAATTTTTTTAAAAAATTAATATCTCTGAAACTAAATATCATAACCTCACGAATAAAATCATGTTGATGGGTCACGTTTCAAACTATATCCCATTAAAATTTCAAGCGATTTGATTACTTATTTTTTTAATAATAAATCGAGAACTGAAAAAAAGAGTTTTATTTGTGCCTCGATTACGGACGTAAAAAGGCCTTATTCCACTTGAGATTTTGGGAAAAAGTAGATATTTTATGTGTTTTGGATAAGTTCATTGCGCAGCTTTCAAACCCCTATAGTTCTTAAAATATCAAGGTTTCAATTTTTTTTTAAAATTTTTTTATTCCTTATATCTCTACAATTTAGTCAAATGCTTTAAATTTACCATAAAATTAGCTAGCAGCTGCTAAAATTTTAAACGATTTTGTCAAGCGGTTCTTAAGTCAAGAGCTAAAATGTAAAAACCGATTTTTCTTCAAAACTTTTGCTTCTTCTCATAGGGGTGTCATTGCACGTCGTTAAAGTTACTCCCTATGAATTCATGTCATACTGATATATATATATATATATATATATATATATATATATATATATATATATATATATATATATATATATATATATATATATATATATATATATTCTGTGAAAAAAAAATTGACGGCAGCGTTAGTATTCTATAATAAAAAACAGTGGGGTCTGCTAACTTTTGGACGATGAACTATCCAAAACTTATATATTAAATTATGTATCGAAAACCGCCTTATACATTAGCAGGCAGATTATACTCTATATTAAAACAATATTTTATTCAATTGACCTATAAATTTAGTTGGAGGAAGCTACGTGCCAATGAATTGGCAGCGGTTTTTTATTAGTAACAAACAAGAACCTCCTGTGGACGCCTATGGACGAGGGCCAGCAGTATTTTAACATTAAACTTTATTAAATATCTATAATCTCTATTAATTGTTAAAAATATTTACGCGCTTCAAATATTTTCTGATAGCTTGAAATAACCACGTGTTTGTATAATAAACTTTGATTGGCAGCTGAACAAATAACTCCATTTTTTACAATCTAAATTTTTCTTAAGTATCGTATAGACGTTATATCTATTCGAATTGTAACCGATTTGAATCGAAGTACCTTAGAATAGAAAAAGCGGATCAAACTTTTAACTTTTTCTCTTATGCATACGCCCATTATTGCGCCCTTTACAGTCTGACAGGATTCTCGGCTCAATTTGTAGATATGCCACCAAGAGTAAAACGCAAAAGAGGCTCGTCGCATTCAGCAGTTCCTGGAAATCTCCGAGCTGTTCAGCCATTGCTTGCGCCACGCTCTATGGTTATTCGAGGTCCGCTCGAGCTCGTCCGAGGTTCGATCGAGCTCTTCCGAGGTCCGCTCGAGCTCTTTCGTGGTTCGTTCGAGCATCGTTCGGAGTCTCGAGCGTCGATCAAGGCTATTCCGAACTTCATTCCATGTGCACCGATCAACAACGAACACGCTCGAGGAACTGTAGCGAGGTCTCATGTCCGATCGATATTAACTCATGCCTAACTTACTGACCGCACAATATACGCAGAGCTATTGCGCTCAGCTTCGAGCGACATTCGGCAACGCCGGACTAGTCCCATCGCCATGAGGTGCGTGCCGGCAAAAGTTACATTTGACGTGCGACTCAGTGATGGACGAGAGCAAGGTGCCACAACTTATTGACGAAGTCCAACAAAAACCAGCGATTTGGAACAAGATGCTAAGTGTGTATAACAATAAAAATTTCGTTGGGACTGAGTGGAACAGAGGGCGGCCAATGTGAACGTTTCGAGTAAGTATTGTTCGTTCAAGAAAAGCTTTACTAAAGTTCTGATATATCGACGTTAGATTGTAGTAAAGTGCGTATAGCGTAGACATCGCGAAATATCCGAGTTCGTGAAAAAAATCAAATTCGTGAAAAAATCGGAAAGCATAACCTATTGGCAACATGTGATTTCTATATCATAGGTCTAATACAGTAAGCGCGGCATGCGTTACGGCGAAAACAAAAGCAAAGCATGCCGCATCGTGATGTCAACAAAAGAAAGACTTTTATCTAGTAAAGCGTACGCGTATAGAACTACTTAAAAATGAAGTGCTACGGCTCGTTTTTGTGGCAGCGAACATTTGCTAATTCGCCAGCGAATGCCATGAGTGCGAGAGAACACGCTCTCTCTCTCTCTCTCTCTCTCTCTCTCTCTCTCTCTCTCTCTCTCTCTTGCAAATATTGCTATCTCGCTTGCACTTGTGAAATTAGCTGAGTATGTTCGCTGCGTATGTTCGCCGCGTATGTTCCCTGCCCATGTTCGCGGAATTGGTATAAGTGAATAATTTTTCGTCGATAATACAATATCGCAGTTACATTACTGAAATGGAACTTATATCGGTCTCTCTTGATCTCTCGCGATCGCGCGCGAATATTCCGAATAACCATAATCAGAATTGATGAAGATGAGATCGCTTGCATAAAATTGAGAGAAATATGTATTTTCGGCTGATTGATACGAATTGAACCTTCAATGCTTGCAATATTATTTTACATTATCTTTCCTTTATTTCAGAGGCAACTGCTCAAAACAAGTGGAAAGCGCTAGTGAAAAAATTTAAAATGGAACATTCTCGCGTTCTGCTTCATCAATCAGGTGATGGTCTTGAGAACACTTACACTTCTACGTGGCCATATTACGTCCCCCTATCATTTCTCGCAATTTTACGTGAATTAATAATAAAACTAAGTTACGAATCTTCACTCAGTATTGTTTAAGTAGCAAATTCGCGTGCAGTATTTACGATTATATCATGTTATAAGCGCGTTTTGTCCTTGATACTTATTATTACTAAATTATCATGAGAAAACATATTCTAAATGTTGCACATTTGTTTTGTTTTAAAATAACTTATAATAAGTTATTAAAACTTATTCTTGGTATTAGGCTCACTTTCATTTGCGTTCTTGTTATTTTTAAACAAAACATGTATCTTAAATTGTTTTATATCTCTAATCCTAAATTTTTTTTATAAATAGTCTAAATATTTCATTATTATAGGTACTTTTTTAATGGATTGGTACATTATATCTATTTCGGTTACTTGAGAAAAAACTTCAGAAAAAACACGCTTACAAACTCATGAAATAAATAGCACTCGTTCTGTCAATGGTAAATATGCCACATTATTTCCAGTACTCAGGAACTATCCTGAAAAATTCATAGATTATATGCGAATAAAAGTTTCTACTTTTGAATATGTGCTAAGTAAAATTACTCCTTTGCTTATGAAGAATTTGTGTAATTTTCATGTTCAACCTATCATGCCAGAAGAACGATTAGTTTTGACACTCAGGTAACTATTTTTATACGCCGATTAGTTTATACGCGGCACATTTTAAATAGTATGTTAAACATTTGTATTCTTTTCATGACATATCTAATCATTTCAGATTTGTAGCAACAGGCAATACTTATTCTGAATTGGCGTTTTCCTTCAAAATGGGAATAAAAACTTTTTCCAACATTATATCAGAGACAATGAATTGTTTATGGTCAGTTCTTTCGCCATTACAAATGGCCGTTCCATCCGTCGATGATTTTATTAAAATATTGGAGGATTTCAAAACCAAATAGGACTTTCCGCATTGTATTAGATCCATAGATGGTCGCCACGTATCGATTAAAAAGCCAGCCAATTCAGGAAGTCTCTACTATAATTATAAGGGTTATTATTCGATTGTTCTGCAAGCTGTTGTTGATGCCAATTATAGGTATACTTGTATCGATGTAGAAGGATTTGGTAGTCAACACGACTCTACTACTTTTAAGGCATCTCAATTGTACAAAGCTTTAACATTAAATAAAATAAATGTGCCAAATTCTAGTAAAGTAGAAAATTTAGATCTATATCTGCCCTATTTTTTCATAGGTACCGGAGCGTATCCTTTATCTAACATATTGATAAAGCCGTATCGTAGTACTAAGTTATTACATCACCAAAAAATATTTAACAAACGACTATCTAAAGCCCGTGTTCTCGTGGAACATGCGTTTGGTTAAACTAGCCAGAAATGGCGTATATTATACACTAATATCGATAAAAGTCCGGAAATAGTATATTTGATAATAACATGTACATGTTTATTGCACAATATCATTATAGATTTGGAACGCGAATTACATGTTTACAATGCAACTGTAGAGCAGTCAATGGATGATGTTGATGATGTACAGATCGTCGCTTCCTACGAAGAGTAGCACTGTTCAAATTTCCCGTCATAAGTAGCACAACTCATTTGACGCACGCTAGACTAGCACAACTCAAAATTTCCCGCGAAGACTAGCACAACTTGCGCATTTGACGCTAAAACTAGCACAACTAATACTTTAAACAACGAATTTCTATAAAAATTTCCCGATTTTTGCGAAAATGTCCCTGATGAACATTTTTAAATGTGCACAGTTTACAACTTTTTACCGAATTTAAAATTGTTTTCACAAATACAATTATTTTTTACAAGCATTTTCTTAAATTGTTCACATTTTTTAGAAATTTTCGAAACTTTTTAAAACTTTGAGGTTTGTCTGTCTTTGACCAAGTCGCATATTATGCTAGTCTTTGCGGGAAATACGTGAGTTGTGCTACTCTTGGCGGCATTTGTGAACTGTGCTACTCTTCGCGGCAAATCGTAAGTTGTGCTAGTTTTCGTTTGAAAATTTGAACTGTAGTAGTCTTCGTACGGAGCGACGAGATAATTCCTGAATCGGGTGAAGATATACGGAATGACCTTACGACTTATTTTATGAATAGACATTTATGTCACGACTGCTCTTAAAGTGAAAGGTTGAGCTAATAGATTTCTAGAGTATAGTATTTTGATGTTCTTAAATTGTTATTATGATTATTATTTTCAGTTAATTAACGATTTTTGCAATATGCGTTAAAAAGTATTTTATTATAATTCTTTATTATAACTATTATATGTCAAATAAATATTACTTGTAAAAATATTAATTCATTTATTTATTTATTCATCCACCAGACAAATTTTTACAAGGCATGTGAATCATGCCTGAAAATCCTGCAGAGGTAAACAAAGTTACCTGTTAGCAGGCCTGGTTACAACAAAAATATATATGAAACTTAAAATTAAAACTTAAACTATCTAAAACTATTTATGTACATAATTGTAACTGTCTCGGAACAATTTTACTTGTTGTTTTTAACAACAACTTACCATTTTTTTTTATTTTCTTATTTATTACTATTCTTATTATTGATATATAAAAATATTTGATCAACAATTAGATTTAATCCATCCTATAATTTTTCCCTTTTGAGAGGATTTTTCTATATTTAATACTTTCTGTTGTTTAAGAAGCTCATTATAAATATTTATTGCTTTCATATAGCTACTTTTATTGCTAATCCTCTTATTAGGTTTAGTCTGAGTCTTAGGTATAATAATACTTCTATTTCTAGTAATACTATTTGATGCTAGGTATTTTTCTTTTAGATCATAATAATGCAGCTTCAAAGATTTAAGAGCAAAAAGTTGTACGATATTTAGAGGATTGTCGTGTAATGGAAACTGATTTTTATTTATGATTTTTAAAATTTTATTTTGTAGCTTTTGAACTTGGTCTCGACTATTTCTATATGCTCCACCCAAACAATGATACCATAGCTAATGATACTATGGAAAAAAGCATAATAGATAATTCTGAGAGTTTCTGTAGGCATGGTTTTTAAAATTTTGTAAAAAATATATACTAGGTATTTTGTCTTCCCGATTATATGTTTCATGTGATTTTCCCACCTTAGGTTGCTATCAAAAACAATTCCTAGATATTTAAAATGTTCTACCCTAGTTATATTTTTGTCGAGAATTTTTATGTTTACTTGACCTGGTACACTTCCGATACTGCTCCCAAAAGTCATACAAACAGTCTTTCCGACATTTAATGACAACTTATTTAATGCCAGCTACTCCGATATCACACTTAGAAAATTGTTCATAGTATCTTGGGCTTCTATCCAATTTTTACCAGTGGCTATAATAGCAGTATCATCTGCATACGAAATTATAGCCTCGAGGGGGATCTCCCTCAAGACATCATTCATGTACAGGATAAAAAGTAGCGGTCCCAAGATCGTTCCTTGTGGAACGCCTGTGTTAACCACAGAGCTATCGCTTTGAATACCGTCTATTTTGACTACTTGGTATCGGTCACTCAAATAGCTGGAAAGGAGATCCAACGCTTGGCCCCTTATTCCAATGCAATAAAGTTTTGCCAGTAGTATGCTATGGTCAACAGTATCGAAAGCTTTCGACAGGTCAAGGAAAGTTATAATCGTAGGCTTACTCTTATCAACATTATTATATAGTGCATTAGTTATGTACTTTAGAGTATCTTTCGTACCAATCTTCCTCGTGAAACCAAATTGTTGCTTCGAGATTATATTGCTCTGTTCTACAAAATCATTAATTCTATTATATATAATATATAATTCGATCAAAAATCTTTGCAACATTGGATATGAGAGAGATGGGTCGATAATTCGTGATTTTATGTTTCTCTCCTGATTTATAGACTGGCACTACTTCGGCCCTTTTTAAAGAATCTGGCCATATCGTTTTCTCAATACACTTATTGAAAATATGGGTTAGAGGACCTGCAATGTGTTTATTTTATCAACTCCTCCATTTTTCAATTTCAGTGCATTGGTTATACTTATTATTTCTGCTGTACTCGTTGGCTTTGATAAAATAGAGATAGGATTCATGGCAGGCAGCTTAAGTCCAGTATTTACTGGTTTAACGATACTAGCACTTACATTTCTACTTATATCACAAAAGAAAGTATTCATATTTTGCGCTATCTGGAATTTAAGTTTTTGAATAAGTTTTTGATTATTTATTTTTATGTAATTTATGGCATCATTGAATTTTTTAACTTTCCTGATTTTCATATTAATTATTTCCCAAAGTTTTTTTGAGTTATTGGAATTATTTTTAATAAGATTTGATTCATATTTTATTTTAGCGTCGGTAATTACCTTATCTAAAATTTTTTTGCCAATCCTACGCATAGCTTGATTTCGTTCAACAATTTTTCTACAGCCAAATTTGCATCATCCATCGACATAATTTCATTCCAGTTTGTAGCAATTGCATAATTTGTTAATTTTTTGGAATTTAAGAAAACATATGGTTTTTTTGTTACTACCTTTAGCTTATTTACAGCAATTATGATCGGGTAAAGGTCCGTTATATCATGCCTAATCTTATATGTGGCTGTGTTAATGTTATGAGGCTTAATGAAAATATTGTCGATACATGATCCCTTGGCTCTACCAATACCTACAAAATGTAATACCTACAAAACCAGCAAAACAACCCTTATCAAGAAAATTGCATAAGAAATCTTGACTATAGTGATCACAGTCTAGCAGGTCAATATTAAAATCACCTATCACTAAGTGATTTTTTACATGTCTCTTTTTAGTTAAGTACTTATTAAGGCCTACTATAAACTCAGTCTTTGGTATCCCATGCGATCTGTACATAACCGATATTTCAAGACTACTTTTATCGTTTAAGGTTATCATTCGTCCTCTAGTTTTTCTTTCAGTACTGTCACCGTTAATTCAGCACTGTTATCATTCAGGTAGCTTATAATAACTTCATTATTTTTGTTAACGTATATGTTCTTTGTTTGAATGTTTTTTCGGCTGTGAGACATTTAATTACCGATTTTATGACATCGATGTTGCTGTTTTTGCTTTTCTTGGCAGATATTTTAGGAACTTTTTTCTGAGTTGCTCTTGAGTACTTAATGGTATCTGAGTACGTGCGTAACTCAACGTCAGTCCCACTCTTGATGTTCTGCAATTTTTCTTTAAGAAGGTCGTTTTTCTCAGTTAGTTCGCTCACTAACCTTTTCAACAGCATATTTTCAGTTCTTAAAAGTTCAATATCACTTTCTTCAATGGATTCAGCCTCTTGTAAGTCTTGAGTTTTGTCACTAGTTTCAGCCAATAGGTCATTTCTCACATCTTCAGATTTTTTTAGCTCAATCTGCGCTATTAAAAGTGAGGCAGATTCGCTTAAAACTTCCTCATCAATTTTCGAGGTTACGTTTTGATAGCTATGTTCGGGGAAAACTATGAGATTATTGCCAACGAATTTATAGTTTTCATTTTTTTGCTTGAGACAACTATGGTGATAAGCCTCATCACAAGTAACGCACACTGCTGTTGTTGCTGGTTTATGCTTACAACATGCAAAATTACTGCGACACCTGTCAGGAGGCTTCTTCCGTCCCGGCGCCATCTTGGCATATGAGGAATTGTACTAATTTTGGCTCAGAAAAGTTATCAAAATTTTTGATAAAAAGAAAAATTTTTTTAAATTTTCAAAATTTTCAAAACTCCCGCTCTAGCAGATTTTTGAATAACGTGCCAAAAACACCATGGCTGATCAGTCAGAGGTGCTAACGTTTGTCCAGTGTCGATGGTGTTGCACCCTGGTGGCGAATATTTGAATCAGACGCGCAGCAACGGTGACGACTGATCTCGCGCTCTTTAGAGAGAAATAGAGCTATTTGTATCTAACCTCTAAAAATCTCTGTAGAAGACCTCCATTCGGTTGAATTTGGGGCTGATGTTCCAAAAAACCAGATTTTTCTTTTCCTCTTTAACGATGTTTAGAGCCGATGCTATGTCCTTATGCTGAAACAGCTATGAGGATGTTCGCCAGCAGCAATTGTATAGTGGTTGACAGATGAGTTTATGTTGTCTCCAGCTTGCGAAAAGAACTCCTCTAGGCTCATAAAAACGCATGAAAAAGTCGTGGTTTTCCAGCGCTAGCGTGCGAGCCAGATAGAGGATCCTTCCCGCTGTGAAAAATTATTTATTCGAGTGAGAAAACACATTAAAATAATGCTAGAAAAGCAGAGCGACTTGATGATTCTGCTAGACTTACCAAGCGTGACGTCACATGTTTTAAGATTGTTATGGAACTACAAAATTGTTACTATAATTTTATTATATACTAATATGAAATCAAAGGATTGAATAAACATAAATACAAATGAACGTTCTTTATTTAAGTTTTTATCTCCTTTTTTTACCTTAACATTTTGGTTGATTTATTTAGCCGTTTAACGACTAGTGCGGCGTTGCCGAGTGTCGCTCGCGATTGAGCACAATACGTATTATAGCGTCTATTCTGTTCAGATACTCAGCGTAGCTTTTTTAAGCTAATCTTAAACTGCTTCTCTTTGATAACAAAAAATTATTATATTGATATGTACTCGGCATGATTGATATTGATGTAAAACAGATGCTACTACATCAAAAAATTGCAAAATAGAATATTAATAGCTAGTCTAGAACGTAAATAAAAATAATTTTAGCTTTTAAGACGCATATATAGGGATAATCTGACAGTCTATAAATAAATACACATAATAATTAATAAAAATCCAATTCTTATAATTTATTAAGTAAGTTTCTCTTACCATCATCATCATCATAGTTCAATTTTCTTCTCTTCGATCTTACTGGAGAACTTTTATTTTCGGTCTTATTGGTGTCACTAAGAGACTTCCAGGCAGCATTGTTATATGCGTAGTTACAAACAACGCGGAATGTGTCAGTCCGGCAGAGCAAAATATCCTTTTTGATGACTTCTCGCAATGTTGGCAGTAGCGTTTCAAAAAAAGCCATGTTAAGCTTGTCGTACTCAACGTTGGCTTGCATATTACTGCACTCAGACTTCTCCCAAAGCGCTAAATTTTGATTTTGCATGCGCTTTATCTGCTCAGCAATATCCTTCTCTTTTAGGCTCATTGTATGTCCAACTTGATTGCTAATACTAGTACTTGGTAAAGATTCGTAACTTGATCTGGTTGTTACTGAAGGCTTCACTTCAAACTGGGGTCGCGCTTTGTTATCGGACGACGTATGCGTGCGGTAAATGGAAAATGCGTGAAGAAAAGGCCGATGGTGCGACAAAATCCGCGAGAGCATGCCGTTACGTACGCGTCGATCGTCGTAGCCTGTAGACAGTCGGAAAGGTAAGGCGGATGTATCACCCGCACCAGCAATTCAGCAATTATGGAGAATGATTTAGGTAGCATGACTGAAATATGTGAATTCTGTAATGCTAAACATTTGAAATTTGAAATATTATGTGATAAGAAGTTTTCCAATTGTTGCAATAGAGGAAACGTTGTATTATCTGACAATATCACTTATCCTGAGCGTTTAAAAGAATTAGTTTCTGGAAATACTGACGAAAGTAAATACTGTTTAAATAATAGTAGACAATAGAATAATACACTTGCCTTCGCAAGTTTTGGAGCTAGATTTGACGCACTTTTCAGGAAAAGCCCTTAAGTTATTCGAATAAGTGGCCAAATTTCCCACAATATTTATACCTTACATCCAGACAAAAACGAAGCAAGAAGATATGGGCAACTATACATCATTGATAATGAAATCGCCTCGCAATCACGATTACAAACTAAACAATTTTTTTCGACAAGTAAACATGTACGCTAAATCATACAAAATGATGCACAAAGTCGAAATAGAAGAACAAAATCGTTTGAAAAACAATAACATTGAGTTTATTGGTAAAGAAATTATTATTTTGTAGGTGTATAGTATGTGTAGGTGAAAATGGTCAACCAGAAGATCGAGATGTATGTATGTATTCGAAACATAGAGCACCTAATAATATACCGTACATTAGTAAACATATCCTAATAGAGGTTTTGGATGGATTCCCAATATAAAAAATTAAAATAACAAAACAACATTTCAATGCTACAATTTTATTGTCATAAATCATAATACATCGTTCCGCCAGTGGGCGCACGATAAGCTGGACGTGTTGTTTTGGAGGTCCCCTTTTTCGCCTAATAGCTCATGTTCTCTGCTTCTAAAAAGAAAAATAAGAGTATAGGCGTGTTCTGTGTTCTCTGTGCTCCAACTAGATGTAAAAATTAGCAGTGGTGCTGTGGCGATCGCGCTGTTATTCACTGATCTCTCTCTCGCCTCCGCGGGCCTCGTGTCGCTGCCTCGGCTGTCGCCATTCCGGAGTCGTCTTCGGCGTCTCGCGGCTGCACCTCGGAGTCTCAACCCGTGCACGAAGGCGGTGGAGTAGTGACGTCTGGTGTCCCGCCGTCTTTGGTGGAATTGCCTGACTTTACAATGCACTCGAGGTGCATTTGGAACGCGCACGAATACGGCTGGCTCGGGCGTTCCAAGTGGTCCGCCATCTTGGGGCCACGCTCTCTCTCTCTCTCTCTCTCTCTCTCTCTCTCTCTCTCTCTCTCTCTCTCTGCCGTGTGGATCGCGTGGAAATCGTCTAGAAGTATTAGAATATTTAAGTCGAAATTTACGGACATTTTGGTCCTTTATGAAAAACTTGAGAAGCAACTTAAGTATTCCGTCCAATATGTTCTGTGGAACCTCCAGGGCCTCCGATGATAGCGGTTGCCGCTATCATCGGAGCTAAAGTTGCTAGCCTTTTTTCCAAATACTTCAGTTCTGTTTTCAGAACTGATGCTTTAAGTGATATTGAGCCTATAGTAGATCCTGAATTAAGTCTCTCTGAGGTCGTACTGTCTATTAAAAATGTACGGGGCATAGTGGCTAACCTGGACGATAAAATCAACGACGGCCCTGACGGGATTCCGCCATACTTTGTAAAGCAGTGCTGGTCTGTTCTGGAGCAGCCTGTTCTCCAGATTTTTGCTTCTTTGCTACGCTCCGGCTATTTCCCCACTGCCTGGAAATTTCCCTATGTAGTACCGATTTATAAAAATGGCAATAGGCGGAGCATTTCAAATTATCGTCCGATCTCGACGATCAGCTGTATTCTTAATATCCTTGACGCGTACCTTGCATCCAAAATGTCTAATTCACACTTTGCGAGATTAGCTCAGCAGCAGCACGGTTTTATCAGCGGCCGAACTACTCTTACGAACCTCTTAGTGTTTAATAATTTTGTGTCTCTCTGTAGCCATGTACAAACAGATGAAATTTATACAGATATGTCCAAAACGTTTAACTCAGTCAACCACGAGCGACTTACATCGAAACTGTGAATTTTCGGATTGCGCGGCAAACTCGGATCTTTTATGTTCTTATCTGACTGACCGATCGCAGGCGGTCAGGGTCAATGAAGTGGTATCACGGCCTGAGGGTGTTAGTCTGGTGTTGATCAGAGTTCTCACCTGGGGCCACTTCTTTTCTGTATATATATTGATGACCTAGTACTGAAAATCAAATCTGCGGAAGTCCTAATGTATGCTGACGATGTAAACATTTTTATTTGTGTAACCTCATCTGAGGACGCTTTCAGACTTCAGAGGGACCTGGATTCTCTCTCTGCGTAGTCGATTGATAACGGCTTATCTCTCAATGTCAGTAAGTGCTCTGTTATTTCGTTCTGCAAAAGCAGACCCTCGTTGTCGTTCGACTGCTGCATTGACGGCGTCGTACTACCTAGAGTGGAATCGATTAAAGACCTGGATGTAGTCTTTGACTCTGCACTGACATTTTTCCTGCAGGTCGATATTGTGGTCTCCAGGTCCTTTCGTATGCTCGGTTTTATCTAGCGATCCACCGTTGACCCTCTGCAAATACTCTACCTATTTAAATCTTTGGTTCAACCTCACTTGTTATACAGTCCTTAAATCTGGCGTCCTCATTGCCATTATCTAATCAACAAACTCAAATCTATACGTCATTCTTTCCTTAGATACATGGCTTATAAGCTAGGTAAACCTTTACATAAATTTTGTCATAATTATTCAGCAATTGCAGAGGAGTGTGACATCCTAACGGTGGACTCGACCCTTTATCAATTTGACTGTGTTATGACGTACAAGATTGTTCATGGTTTCACCGACTGTTAGTACCTGAGCAGTCTTTTCGTCAGTAGAACGGCCGCGTATCCGATTAGAAATTTTAGAGATCTAAATGAAAGCACCTTTACCTCGAACCTGGGCTTTTTCAGCTCCATTAACCGTATGAAGCGTCAGTGGAACTCACTTCCCCGAAGCGTTCAATGTAAAGTATCGGTTTTTTAATTTAAATTGTCTGTCTGATTTCTATCCCTAGCTTACTAGCTGGATAATTGATCTATTGTATACTATGGAGCTGCTCTAGGCCGCTCCAGACGTTCCGCCCGTTTAATAATAAATAAATAAATAAGTAAATAAATAAATTCAGCATTAGAAACGATTTTAATCCTTACATAAAATTAGGAAAATTAACTCAACAATACATTGTTGATGCTTGGATAAAAGTTAAAGATTCACGATTATTATCATTTTTTTTCTAATAAAAATCAACACCAATTAAAGACAGATTTAATCAAAGGTGTCATATATCACTTAAAAAATAAAAGTAACGATGACAACGTAAAAATTCGAAAAATCGTTATATTACCTTTAACATTTTCAGAAAGTCCACGATCGTTTCAATAAAAACAATATAGCTGATAATCGATTGTTATAAGGGGCATGATTGTGCATTTATAAAAATGAATCAAGGTAATAATGAAAACGAATGCGAAGAAGAAAATTGCAAATACAATAAAATAAAACAATATATAAATACAAGATATATAAGCCTTCCAGAAGCAATGTATCGTCTACTACAATTGGCAATGTACGTTTATCACACGTGCTTGCTTCTACGCCGTGAGTAATTTACTTAAGTCGAGGCTGTTGTGTGGAGACGTTAAAATAAGAATATACAAGACTATAATACTCCCGGTGGTTCTGTACGGGTGAGAAACGTGGGCTCTCACTAAGCAGGCGGACAACTGTTTTAGGGTATTTAAAAATAAAGTTTTGTGAAAAATATACGGGCGAGAATGGGAGACGACGTACGGCAGCGCGTGTCATGAAGGGCAGGCCAATGGTAACGTGACCTCTAGGTAGACCTAGACGCAGATGGGAGGACAACGTAAAAGCGGATCTAGTAGAAATAGGACAGGTGGGTGTCGATCGGAGGGGTGCATCTTCGGTGGGGTTGACACAGGATAGGGCAGCGTGGAAGGCTTGCGTAGATAAGACAATGAACTTACGAGTTCCAAATGCCACAAAAAAAAATTTAAAAAACGAAATTACTTTTTCCCTAACCGAATATAATATTTGACTATTTTGTTCTTTCCAAACATACTCTAAAACAAAATATAATAACTAACTTATGTTAACCGCGAGCGTTCTCTTCTAGTTCAAGTATAAAACAAATTTTTGAAATGTTGTGTGAAGATTTTATTTTAAATTATGTATTGAAATAAATTTAATTTTTTTTAGGTTAAACCACATCCTATTGTGTCAAAATTATATAGAGATTCTCAACCAGAAAATCTGACTTTTGATACAACGCTTGTACCATCATTGTGCCCACCTCGACCATGGGTTTCTGTACATAGCGGTGGATACATCGTTACGAAAACGGATATTGTGAGAGTTACTCACATGGGGGTGAGTTTAAAATTTTTTTCTGTTCAATTAAAACAATGATTAAAAATTTGTAGTACAAACAACGATTTTCAGTTTGCTTAAGGGGATGTCGGAGCCAACGTAACCAATTGTGACCTCCACCTCGAGTCGTAGTTTACATTCTTTGTTCAAAATATACCTCATACCATTAGAAATCAAATTAATAATTGTTTGTTATTGTGTAAGTTATCGCGGAACACAGAGTCTTTGTTGATTCAATTAGTAAAAAATTATGTTTTATTCAATAATGTATACAAAAATGGTCGTCTTACGGGCATCTTACGTTATTTGCAAAAATTATGCATAATTATACAAAAATGGGACTTAGTTAATATATAATTTATTATAATAGTGAACGCAGAACACTGCATTTTGACGCTATAAGCAAGTGTATTTATATATTATTTATAATCTCAAAAATTTTTGAGGTTAGGTAACAATTAAAGCGATTAGCATGGCTCCGACCTCCTCTTAACATAATAACATAATATATAACACTTAATTTGGCGCATATCAAGATGATAGTTAATAAATATAAAATTCTACCATGATTGAATATTTTTTACTTTAAATAGAAACTTCTTTTTCTTAAAACATTCTTTTTTTTTTTATTCTCTGAAATAATTTTAACCCTCGTTGTAAAATAACAAATAATTATAAGTGAATTTAGAATTTTCCAGGAGTTAAATATGTTTTTTTATCTCGCACTCGACCGAAATGGCCACTTTTCGTCTCTGAAGATTCTGCAGGGCAAAATTAACATAAAAAAATTTGCAAAAAAAATGAAAAATTGGCTGGAAAAAAATTTAATTTATTTTATTAGAAAAAAATATTCAAATTCTCGAAAATTTTTGAAAATTTAAATAATTTTGCAGTAAACGAAGTCTTGCAAAAAATCTACTCGCCTGGGCCGTTAATCTATCCGCAAGAAAAATCTGCTACTTCGACCAATGCGCGCGATTCCTTGAACCGAGCTACGCGTTCCGCTCTGTCCGCGATCGACAATCCGGTCGCGGTCCTGATCTTCTTCAAGATTCGAGTAATTCGAACTCCTGCAACTTACGCCCCTATGCACTTTCAAATTCGCTTACTCTCTCTCTCTCTCTCTCTCTCTCTCTCTCTCTCTCTCTCTCTCTCTCTCTCTCTCTCTTTCGCACTCTTTCACGGCACGTTAGCATAGTGACCAGGAACTCGGCCTGAGTAAGTCGAGTTTACGGACGGTCATGCGATCCGATGTGGTTCTACGGCTGCTCCCGGTTATCCTGGGCTGCTCTTTTTCCGTCTTCTCTTGCGCCCACGTCTTCTTCTTCGCCTCGCTGTCCTCCTCTGCTTCTTCGTTTCTCCTTGGTCCTGGACTGGTCAGACGGCGCTATGTCGGCTTCTCCTCCTCCTGGTTCACGTCGCCTCGGCCTGGCATCAGACAAAGGCTGAGCATCTTTTTCATAGCCTCGCACTTCTTTCACTCTGCTCTCTAGCTCACGCTCACTCTCGGCCCTCTCCGTATTACCGCGTCCGCGTAATCCGTGATCTTGCTCTTTTGACCTCAACACCCTCTATGCACACGATTCTCGACTCGACACAAAGAAATGCTCAACCAGAACCTTGACGTGCGTCTCGGTCGACATCCGAACAAGAAGTGGCTCGTGGTGCCGGCTAAGGACATGAAGGGTAAGCTTCACACAGTCGAACTCGATGCCGGTATACTGCAGGAAATAAGAGCTGAGGGTCTAAGAGTCATTTTAATGCGTAACTTTTTTACGGGTCATATTAAGATGATTAGGCTTCTCATGTCTACTAGCCCCTTCTCTCATGTACTGGCCGTAACTGAGACCTGGCCAAATTAAAAAATCACATCCATCCCTTGACTAGACAACTATACAGGCGCGACAAAAACAGGAACGGTAAAGAAGTACTACTCTACATACATCATTCTCTGACAGCTAGCGTTATATCGATGTCTGACAACGACTGGTCGGGTAAGCCAGATAAGCCAGAGTATCTATTTTGTCAGATCTCCGCAAAGGGAATCATACACATGTTTGTGGGAGTTGTGTATCGTCCTTCTCATGCCCCTGACATCTAGGACAACAACTTCATTGAACAAATAACTCTCATGCCCAACTTCACCGAGGTCATAATAGGTAATTTTAACTCTGACAAACTTTCCTCGTCTGAAGATGCCAAGTTTATTAAGGCCTTTATTGAGGAAAACTCCCTATGGTCGGTTCTTTATTCTTAATTGATGAACAGTTGAACTGTGGCTCTCTCTCGCTTTTTTCCCTTTTGCTTTAGCGCTTGCTTGTTTCCAAACTAAATAATGACGGTGATCCATTTCTCGTAATTGTTGTTTTTCTGTATGCAACTATATATAACAACATTTGTTTATAATTGTTTATCTCTAAACACTACACACTATCTCTAACATAGAACTCGAAACATCGGTATTTCATTTTTCTTCATAATAAAGGACATATTTTCAACTCGTGGAGATTTTTCAATTCATTTATAATAAGTACTTATTATGTTTTTTGTTGATATTTGTCACATACAATAATATTTGTTAAATTTTAGAACCAACAGTGGGATAGACTAATAAATGCGCAACCAAAACAGCTCTATCCTGCTCTAGATAGTTTAAATCAATTAGGATCTATTCCATGGGCTGTGAATACATCCGTTCTTGATGTAGCTATTAAGGTAACTTTGAAAACTTTAAGCAAAGTATATGAATTCTATACAGTCATAGTATTGAATAGTTTTATAAAATAATTAAAGGTTTTCCAAAATGATGGATCAGTTAAATTAAACGTACCTCAACCTCCTTCAGTACTCGCGCATATCCTTTCTGTCCCCATTGATGCCGATCCTAAAGAGAAGAAGAAAATAAATAAAGCAAAAATTGAGCTGAAAAGAAAGAAAAATGAAATGTATTCTTTATGGTGTGATGCTTTGTACAGATTATCATTAGCAAACCATGTAAGTTTTTTTACAAGTATCTTACAAGAATAGAAAAAGCATAAATAAATCTAAGCTAAAAATAAAACATTTTAGAATGCTCTTCTGATACACATTATTAATTTTGTAGTTCAGGAATGAAATATTTTGGCTACCGCATAACATGGATTTTCGAGGACGTGTGTATCCAATACCACCGCATTTGAATCATCTGGGCTCTGATTTAGCAAGATCAATGCTCGTATTTGCTCTTAAAAAGCCACTTGGTCCTAAAGGTCTTGATTGGTTAAAATTGCATACCATTAATTTAACTGGTTTCAAAAAAAGGGAATCTATAAGTGAAAGATTAAAGTATGCTGATAAAATAATAGAAAACATTCTTGATAGCGCAGAAAATCCTTTAACCGTGAGTTATAAAATTTTATAAAGTAAAAGTGATATTTTTATAACTCAGATCAACTTAACTTATTAAAAATTTATTAGGGTAAAATGTGGTGGGCTACATCCGACGAACCATGGCAAACTTTAGCTGCTTGTATGGAAATAGCTAAAGCGTTAAAATCATCAAACCCCACGCATTATATGACAGGATTTCCAATCCACCAGGACGGTAGCTGTAATGGTCTTCAACATTACGCAGCTCTCGGTAGAGACCAAATTGGAGCTCAAAGTGTTAATTTGTTTCCTAGTCATTTCCCACAAGATGTATATAGTAGTGTTGCTACTATGGTAATTTAATTTTTAGTATATTTATACGGAAAGACTGCAAAGTCTGAAAGCTTAATCTTGCTCAAATTAAAGGCCTCTTCTTTCAGTCAAAAAATAATTTTAGCTTGATGGGCCTTCGTTTGACAATTATACCCAATATTAGTCAAAATCTATACAAAAAATAGTATGTATTTAAGCGTGCATAACTTCGTCATAATAAATCCTAAACCAGTTCTACTTTACATTCAATATAGGTTGAAGATCCCTTGTCCTAAGCATTGTTTCAGTCATAAACGACTACTCTAAGCAACGCTTGATATATATGGGTGGTTCTCCATCAAATTGAAAATGAAAATTTTGATTTTGTCCCAAACTACACTGAGAAAAAAATGAAGTTAGGGTTACTTGATCGCACAAAATAGCACCAACCGGAATAGTCTCTGGTAGACACAACCGGAGAGTCCGGTAGCCAGAGCCGGAGTCCAACATAATCTCTAAATGTACCTACGCTGCCTTGTTCCTTAACAGCATTTTGCTTCTGGTTATACGGCATTAATCGATCATATTATCAATTATTGATAATTTTCTAGTTTACGAACAATGCAGATGCGGTAGCACGATTTCGAAAATTCATCTACTATGGCCTACAGATTTTGTCCGGTACTGGCTACCGGACTTTCTCCGGTCAGGGCTACTTAACATACTTACTTGAGCAACTCCGAAGGTGGCTACCGGACTCTCCGGTAACCTTAACTTCATTTTTTTCTCAGTGTGTATTTATATTGTTATGACCGGGTTCGGATAATAAAAATAACAACACGTTATTTATAGAAAATCACTCTTGAACTCGGACTCTTTATTCAAACGTAAACAACTGTTCTCAACAGCTGACAGAACCAGACTGAACATAAACAACAACATCCGCGACGTCGTTGATCTCGTTGCTAAGGTCGCTATGCGCGATTCTTGGTGTTCGAATCGCGCAACGTTCAGGCTCGGTCACAACAATATGTTCTATATGATGTGCCTGACTCCCAAAATAATTTACAGTGTGATGCCTACACTTGTCCTCAAGATATAGCTGGTCAAATTAGAGTTTTAAGCAATTTATTGCACTTCTTGCCTATTTTTAATGATTTGTTTAAGAACGCATTTTTCACTTAAACCACTTAAAGACTTTTTTTAATTTTCTGAATGTTAAGGCTACCTTATTTGCATTTTAAACCTTTAAATGTGAAAATCTGAGTCTTTGATCTGGACTCCGGCCACCTTTATACAGTAAAAATATACCTTTTTATAGTCAAAAAGTACCTCTAAAGTTTTAGAATGGGTCTGACTTATTACTAGAAGGATTGGCGGACACTTTTTCCAAAAAAAGTTTCCCAATGACCTTTTGTTCCAAAAAGCATTTTTCCCAAAGTGTTATTTTTCCAAGATATTAAAAAGAATTCGTTGTTGTGACTATCTTCACTTTTTTTCGTCTGTTTTCGATCGATCCGTCGTGTCAACATTTATTGCAACTGCTATTTGAATTGAAAGAAGAGACCTAAAAAAATTTGAAAAAAATAAGCTCCCGGACTCCGTCATCTTTTTTTCTTAGATAAAAATAAGATCTACACTGAAAACACCTCAAGGCACCCGCTGCGCAAACCAGTGTCCCGACTTACGAAACAAAATGTAGCTCAGAAATAGGCAAAATAGGCCACGAACCTACTGATGGCGCTCTAATGCTGTAAAAAATCTGACATATGTGCTGTATAGCGCATCGGATGCGCAGATGGTTCAAAGCAAAGTTACCTAGCCATGCTTTTCCTCTGTCTCTATAATAGTATCGCAATGTTGTGCGTGTCTACGTCCGCACTGCATTGCTCTTCGAACAGTTTCGGCGATTTCAGGCTGCTAGAGTTGGACACTCGCGACTCTGCTGCATGAGAATCGTGGGAAGGGGGGGGGGGGCTGGTTGCCGTCGGATCGTGCAGATTATACCCTGAGGTGTTTTCAGTGTATAATTGTATTTTAATTACGTGTTTTCATTATAAATCATAGGTTGATGAGAGACGAAGAGAAGATGCAAGCAATGGTAACCTTATAGCTAATGTTTTAGAAGGCTTTATTAAAAGGAAAGTCATCAAACAAACTATTATGACAACTGTTTATGGTGTTACATGGTTCGGTGCTAAATTGCAGATCGCTCGTCAATTAAAAGGTAAATTGAATTCTTAATATAATTAACAAATTATATACATAACCCTTTTCTAGGCCGAAAGAATTAAGTCACGGAACAGTTAGACGATATAGGATTTTAGAGGGTACCACGCAGCGCTGAATGCAAATCTGCCTTTAGTGTTGCAAAATTAATTTTTTTAAACAATTTGTTTTCACAAATTATTGCAAAATTGAGTTTTTTTATAAATTTAATACATGATTCGGATTCTACAGGAAAAAGTACGTCCGATAAAATACTTTTAATTGTTAAATTATATTTTGTTAATAAGAAATTAAAAATTAATTTTGCAATTATAATACAGCTCTTGACGTCTATAAGGAAACGAATTATTCATACATACGACATACATCAATTAAGGTTTTTTTGGTGCGTTGATTTCAAATTTGCCATCAGTTTTGCAAAATTAAATTGTTTAAACAATTTGGTTGAAAAATTAATTTAAAATATATTTGAACGAGTAAAACTACTATTCTAGCCGTAGTATTGTCCCCAGAATCCGATCCCAGCATTTATTTACAAAAAGACTATAATTTTGCAATAAGTTGTTCAAACAAGCTGTTTACACAAATTAATTTTGCAAAACTGATCGAAAATTTGAAATCAGCGCACCAAAAAACTCCTTAATTGTTAAATATCGTATGCCTAAATTTACTCGTTTCCTTATGGATTTCAAGAGCTATATATCATTGCAAAATTTTTTTTTTATTTGTTAATAACAAAATATAACTCAACAATTAAAAATACTTTATTGGATAGTATCTTATAGATTGCAGACTGAACGCATAATACAAACTTTGATTGTACAAACTGTGAGTGAGCATGAAGAAACTTTAAAGTGTGCGGACTAAGCATGTTTAAAATAATCAGAAGTAAAACATAGGCAAGTACGTTAACTATTAAAATAAAAATGCGGACTGAGGTCGTAAAATAACCTTTACGTGGGTGATCAATAAATAATGCTTTTGAGCTGACGGAGACCCGAGACCGGACTTTGTTAATCGACCGAGAGCCGGGACTGGAGTAATTTCGGAGTTCGACACAGTAAAGCTCCTAAGCTCTAAACATTTTCTCTGAAAGAATTTTCAGAAAGATTTCCGAATCAAAAAAATAAACCTAATTTCTTGGTTACGACTACTCTTGGACCCAAGGCTTTCCTACTCTGAGCCTAACTGTGGAAGAGAGTATAGTGTAGTTTAGAGTTGTGCTATTTCCCGAAAAATGGAGCAACTCATAACTCATATGTAGTACGCACTTACTCAACTTTAATTTACCAGTTTATTATTTTTGTCAAGTATGAGTAAGATTTGCTTCTAAAAAAAGCAAATGTTTTTCTATTTGTCCTCCTCTGATGGCACGATGCTTTTTGTGCTCGTTCAGTTTCAGTTGGGATTTGCTCGAGCCTTGGCCAAGCTTTTTGTCCACTGTTGGTAGCCAGCTATCCAACAGTTTGCACACCATATTATAGCGTTCTTTGCTCTCTTGACAGGATCAGACAGAGAACGCTTCTAGTACACGATCATAGTTATCCATATCCTTGCTGAGCATCTGCAGAACTATCATCACTGTCTTTGGTGTAACATCTTAGCTGATTGATGCTGTAATGTGAACCATAGTTTCAGGATTAATTACATCTTAGGTAATCATCTAAATGCCAAGAATAGATTCTTAGCATGTAACGGTAGGACTTTCCCCCGGATGCTGGATAGTCAGCGGGATCCAGGATTCGGATAGGGGAAAGGAATAATAATGAGTCCGTTTTTTTATTTTAACAATAGTGAAGTATATTTTGTAATAAAACAAGTCTTTGGGGTCAGATGTTAAATCCCGTCTGAAACAGAAATCAATTATGCGATTCGTTAAGAATATTTCGCCTTTACAATTAAAGTTGTTTAAACTAGCGCGGTTACAATCAGGACTACGTTTTTTCGATACAATAATGTTTCTACGGTTGCGGCATCGGTGTATCGGTTCGGTATCGCGAGTCGGGAACGAATTTTGAGGTTAGGAATTCATTCGGGTACGGCGGAATCGTGAGCGCACGGCTACGTCGATCCGAATGTGCTGCGTAATAACGGTTCCGGTCGCTCTGCGTGCGCGCAGTTGCGGTCGGAATAGTCTTATGGTATTTTGAGGTTATCCCTCGGACTCGTAGAGTCGTGAGCGCACGACCTAGAGAATCGTCGGCGAGAATATTGCTACTTTCTCAACCCTGTGTGCTCACAGTGGCAGAGGGAGCAGCAATGCTTCAGGACGTAGGCTTGGAGGTTTCGGTGACGCCGGGTATTGCCCATGTGTACTCACGTGGACGAGACTCGGTGTCGTTCGGGTGTTCCGGGTTGCCTCGTGTGCTCACGACGGCAATTCGGAGTTTCGGGTTTCGGTGCGGCTAAGTAGTCGTCACGTGAGCTCACGAGACGATTTCGTTGGCGTGGGTCTAACTCTGGCTTTCCTTGCAGTAACGTGTACTCACGATACTGCCCGAAGTGAAGCTCGAGTAGAACTGCCCGTTGCGCCACGCGGTCCACCTTATAAAGGCGCGCGGCGCATATGTGTACAAGCGCGTCGCGGCTGAGTTGCTCTCCGGCCACCGAAGTCCGCGCTCATGCAGACTCGCCTTTCGGTTGGTGCGTGCGAGCTCATTTCGCGTCGTGCGGACTCGCCTTTCGTTCGTTGCGCGCGCGCTTGCTTTGCATGCCTCGCGTCTATTGCGGCCGCCTTCACATGTGTTTACATGTGCAAGACTCGTGTCTCGTCACAAGCATAATAAATAAAAATTATATTGGGTTTAACAAAAAGTAATTTCGGTTTTTTTCATATTTTTCAAGGTAAATTCTTTAAGGGGTCCAGCCTGGGTTAAATCCTGCAAAGAAACAACAAAATATTCGTCCGATAATAAATTTGTCTTTTTACGTAAATTAAAAAACAAAAAATATCTTCTGAAAATATTTACAATATACACTATTTCTACTGAAAAATATCATATATATATATATATATATATATATATATATATATATACATATATATATATAATATATAAAACACTGTAGGATTTAACCCAGGCTGGACCCCTTAATATAAATTTTGAACCCTAATCAACGCTATATGTGCCGTTCTGATCGATGACCTTTTGCCACTTTTCTGGCAAAACCATAATTCCGTCACTGTAAAACTTCTCAGGTTTCTGGGCGAAAAACTTGACCAAGTGATTTGTACAAGCTTCTTTTGAATTCAGCTTTACACCATTAAGAGAGTTTTGCAGAGACCGGAACAAATTATAGTCCGACGGGGAAGGTCCGGGCTATACTGTGGATACATCAAAACTTCCCAGCCCAACCCTTGATCATCAATTTTTGACTTATCATTAAAGATATGTGCAGTATAGCGTGTCGTAATGGAAGACAACGCCTTTCCTATTGATCAATTCTGGCCGTTTTTCCAGGTTCGAGCAGCTCATGATGAACAATACCCTTCCAATCCCACCAAACACTCAGCAACACCTATCTTCGCAGTCAATACGGGCTTCGCAATTGTTTGTGAAGCTTCTCCGGGCTTTAACCACGATGTCTTTCGCATATTATTGTCGCATGTTATCCATTTTTTATTGCCCGTAATTATTTGTTTAAAAAATGGCTCGATTTCGTTTAGTTTCTGCAGGAATTCACAAATGGAAACTCGGTCCATTAAATTTTTTGACATTAATTCGCATGGAACCCACGCATAGAGCTTCTCTTTGTATCCAGTCTTATGTAAATGGTTCAAAACTATTTTATGGTCGATGTTTAATTGCATAGTGATGTCGCGAGATGAAATATGTCAGTCTATCTCGAAACCAATTTTGACACTGGCGTTTACTTAAGCGCTCATCACCATAAACACTTTACAATTTTCGATGAGCCTGCGCTGCAGTTTTCCCTTTTTGGAAGTAGAAAAGCAAAATTTGACGAAAGTGCCTTCTGGAATCTCCATTGTCAAAGCGCAATAATTTTTGAATGAGTAAACAAATGACGTTACGTTGTACTCTAGAATATTCTATAGACTTTAAACTTCTAAACATGCTATAGTATGGCTTTATTGAATAAGCATTACTATAAATATTTCATTTCTTTTTGAGTAAATATTTTGCTTCCTCCTGAAGAAAGCTTTGTAATAGTAAAATTTTGAGTTTCGTCAAAACTTCTAGAAAATACTTTTTGGTGTGTTAGAAGTTCAAATCAAGTGTTTTTAGAAAATGTCTGCATAGATGTTTTTTTTTAATGTGGTGTAGGCAGAGCAGTTCTGCAGTTCTGACCGACACCAGATACCTACAGGTACTATCGTTGAACAATACTTCCGTGGAGTCAGTCCGAGGAGCGTTTTGTATCTATTACCTAGTGGCCTTCGTCTAGCAACAGTTTTACTCAGCTGTTTCGCCATGTCCTTCTATTCTCTTCGTCATTTCTAACCTTCTTGATAATAGTCCTTACGTAGTTGTTTACTGCGCACCAGCCATCTTTTGACGCTAGTTTAGCTGTCATCATTGACTCAGGGGCCACCCTAGCCTGAAGGTACCGCTCGAGTCCCTCTCGTTCCATTTCGTATCGCGAACAACAGCAGAAGACATGTTCCGCATCTTCGTTTGTTTCCAAACATACTGGGCAATTTGGATTATCCTTTATCTTAAAGCGGTGTAGGTAGACTCGAAAGCACCCATGTCCGCTCAAAACTGCGTAAGGTAGTAATTCACTTCCCCGTGTCATCTATTGGTTCAGCCAACAATACATGGCATGAGGCGGTGCGTCCATCGCCTATTCCACTGGAGTCCCATCGTCTTTGCCACTCAGCTAGGGTTTGTTCCTTCGCGGATTTTCAAACTTCCTTTTGGGTATTGTCACCACGCCGATTTTCTTTATATATATTTTTTCGTTCTGTTGCTAGAAGGTCAATAAGCGGCATGCTTAATATAACGCACACTGCATCTTCTGATACTGTTCGGTAGGCAGAAGCGACCCGCGATGCACTTTTCCTATAAACTGTTGACAGCTTTCGTGCATAGGACTTCACCAACATAGCGTCCGCCCATATTGGAGGACCGTATAACATAATTGATGTAGTTACACTGGCTAGGAGTGACCTTCGGCCCTGCGTTGGCCTACCTTCATTTGGTATTAGTCGCGATAATGCAGCACCGACTTTTGCTGCCTTATTGCTTGACCTCTCAAGATGCTTCTTAAACGTTAGTCTAGCGTCTATGGTGATTCCCAGGTACTTAATGGTCGGCTGAGAGTTTATTTCGTGTCCGTCCACTGACAGCGTTATTGTCTCTATTTTCTTTCTACTGGATATGAGAATACCCTTCGTTTTATAGCTAGCAAGCTCAAGTCCAGTCTGCTTTAGCCAATAGTGGATTATACTGACTGCCTCGTTAGCGATTTCCGTCACCTCTTCCTTTCGCTTTGCTACTACCACTACTGCAATGTCATCTGCAAACCCTACAACCATTGCACCTTCGGGTAGCTCTAGCCTAAGTACGCCATCGTACATGATGTTCCACAATAGTGGGCCGAGCACTGACCCTTGTGGGACCCCTCCGGTTACTTGATAGGTTTCTGTTCCGCTTTCTTTGTCATACGAAACGGTTCTGTCTTTCAGGTAGTTAGACAATCCTTCTTATATATGCGGGTACCTCTTTTTTCCGTAGTGCCTCCTGTATCTTGCCCCAACTGGCTGAGCTAAACGCATTTTTAACATTCAGTGTAATAATAGCACAGTACTTCTTGGATCCTCCTCTTTTTCGTTCTATTGCAGTTCTAGCAGTGTCAACTCCTAAGCTTATGGCATCACGGGTGGAACGTTTTTTCCTGAAGCTGTATCGATATTTTGCAAGTTTGCCTGATTTTTCAATGGCTTGGTCCATTTTAACGCCAATTATGCGCTCTAAGATCTTGCCTGAAATGTCCAGCATGCAAAGTGGTCTGTATGAGGAAGCATCTCTAGGTGGCTATCTCCTTTTGGTAGTAGCACCAGGTGTTGCTTCTTCCAGTTCTTAGGAAACGTCTCTTCTTCAAAACATGAGTTGTACAAGTCCACAAAGACATCGAGGTGTGCCTGTATAGCTTGTTTCAATGCAATATTGGGTATGCCATCCAGACCTGGAGCTTTGTTCTTCCCAATTCTTGCAGCAATTTATTCCTTTGTGGTGATTGCTGGAATGGCTTCGTTATTCGCCTCCGCTTCAGGAATAGCTGTTACTTCCAGTTGAAGGGGAAACAGTGTGGTCACAATACGATCTAGCAATTCCGAGCTTTTAGGAGGGGGGATATAACCTCCCTTTATCTTCTTCATTACCACTTGGTACGTTCGCCCCCAGGGGTCCAGCTTAACCCCGTCCTGTAACTCTTTCAGGCACCGTCGTTTATTCTCTCGGATTTTCCTCTTGAGTATCCGTTTAGCATTCTTCATTTCTTTGTTTAGGGCGTCTACTATTTCTTTACCACGACCAGTCCTGTAGTATTTCTTTCTAGCCCGCTGTTTCCGTCTTCTGGTTCGATGACACTCTTTTCGGGCCGCGTCGATTTCTTTATCCCACCAGTATACTGGCGGTCGTTTATTGTTGACAGTTCTCCTTGGCATCGTTGCGTCGCAGGCTCGGGTAATATTTCCCATCACCTGCTCGACCTTATCATTCGCAGATCCAGACAGCTGTATTTCTTCTAGAGCCAGCAGGAATGTCTCCTTATCATAATCCTTCGTTTTCCAGCCGACTCTTTTCGTCGTTGCCCTCCTGTTTGAATATTCTTATCTCCATTATTATCGCTTGATGGCCACTGTTTGCATAATGATCGCTTACTATCCACGATCTAACTGAGCCAATTAGGCAGCTGCTGACAAACGTGAGATCCATGATGGACCCTGCGTTTCCTTTTTGAAATGTGTAAAAACATCCCTGGTTAACTAAGACCAAGTCAAGGAGGGCGAATGCTTTCAATAGCGCTTGTTCTCTTCCGTTTGTCCTTTGGCTGCCTTACTCTATAGCCCAGGCGTTGAAATCGCGTGTTATCAGTACCGGTTTTCTTCCTGCAGCATCATGTACTATTTGGTCCAATAGTTGTTTGAATTGTTCTATTGACGTTTTGGGTGAAGCATAGCAGCTGTAAATGTGTACGCCTGCGACCTTAGCGTGTACGAATCCTTCATTACGTCTTGTCATTTTTGGTGACATGGTTTGTCCAGGTCTCTGTATTGTTCACAGACGATGGCTATTTAGATTCCCGTCTCGCGGACATACTGGCTCAGTAAGTCCTGTGCAGTCGCGCAGTGATTTATATTCAACTGCACTATTTTCATTTTCTTTGTCTGTCAGTGGCTCTACTGCAGCTCGGTAAACTGTGCTTGCATAGCTGCGTGGTCACTCTTTCCCTCTGTGCCTCCTTTGCAGAGTACACAGTTGGGTTGGTTCTTACACTCCTTTGCTTTGTGCCTATCTTTTCCACATTTAAAGCAAAACTTACTTCTGTTTTACTGTGCACTTTCTACTGATATGGCCAAAACCTAGATATTTATAACACCTAAGCGGCTCGTTTTTGTGGTTAGCTACCCGGATCCTAGAGTTGACCCATCCTATTCCGGTCTTCTGTAGCTTTGTGATCTTAGCCGCTATCTGAGCTGGTACTCGTATCACTGAAATCTGCGTGTCACCATACGTCTTTCGCAGAGATCTTATCGTAGAGACTTCTATGATGTTCTCCTCGCCAATTTCCTCCTGTAGTGCTTCTAGTACCTCCTCTTTTGAAGTAAGCATGTCCAGATCTCTTACTTCAATGGTTTCTTCTTCCTGGAGTGCTTTTATTGTGGCGCCTTCTACTATTACCACTTTAACTGCTATTTGGAAGTTCGAGGTTTTGACTTCTTTTGTGCGTTTAAGCTTTATCAGAAGATCGCCTGCAACTGTTTTACGTATTTTATTTACTCTATTCCCCAGTGTGTTGAAGTGATGGAGTCAATTAAAATTGAAGTCCATGTGTTTATTAATGTGGAAACAGAAAATATGAAATAAAAGTTGATTGATTCTTTAGTCGCAGCTGTATTAATTAACAAAAAATAAATACATAGAGTTAGAATCAACAGAACGCACGTATGTCTTATTTTATAACAGACATAATAGAACAAATTTTACTGAAGAGAAATATTCTTAGATTTGACGGAAGAAAACTTAATTTAAATTTAAACTTATTTTGTTTTCAATATGATAAAATAAACATTTGTACGTATTATACTATAATCTAATAAATTCAAAAAGTAAACATTTAGCCATCGAAAAATCGAATGATCAATAGATTTAATTATATTTGTATGTATTATACTATAGTCTAATAAATTCAAAAAGTAGACATTTAGCCATCGAAAAATCGAATGATCAATATTTATATGTATTATACTATAATATAATAAATTCGAGAAATCTTCAAAAAATTCTGATAGAATTTCAACGTATTTTTTTATTTAATCTAAGAACTTTTTATTCAATAAATTTTTTTCTAATGTCTATCATTCTCAAGTAAAAAATTCTGGAAATTTTTCACAATTTTCCCGTGTTAGTCGCCATTTTATGTGCTTTTACCTTTTTGTTTTCAAAATTTAAACTGTGACACTGAAGTTTAAGTCTCGAGGACACGATTTCTTCGCTCTAAACATTAAATCTTAAATGATTTCAATGTGAAAAATCGACATGAATAAAGATTTTTTTTAAACCATGTTTTATTGCTTGTGGTTTGGTAGGGGTGGTTTCTAGGGGTTAAGCGGGTTAGGGGTAGGTATTTAGGTTATTAGCTGGCTTATGGTATGTGGCTTAATTATTTTAAGAAAAAATAAAGCGATTTAACTCGCTGTTCCCTAGGATAGATGAGTTAGACTGCTTGTGGTTTGGTAGGGGTGGCTTCTAGGGGTCGCATGGGTTTAGGGGAAGGTGATACAATAATTTCCGCACCTGTAACTTAAAATTGATGCTCTTTTAAAGAGAATCGATTCGGCGCTCCCGAGAACACTCGGCGCGCGTGCTACCGCTTGAGCCAACGCCGCCCTATTTCGTCACTCTCTATCCTGCCTCGATTACCGGCGTGGCGAGGGACGTTGTTCCTTGTTACAAGTGTTGCGGCGGCGCGGGTTTGTCTGCTTCTTAAACTCCCATTTGCGGCGTTACCGCGCCACTTGATACAGTAAAAACAATTTTGATATTAAAGCAATACATAATGTTAAAAGAAGCTACGTGCTAAACAGTGGCAGCGGTTTCTTTTTCTCATATTGAGGGGCCACAACATCTTTAAACCCTGAAAAAAAAGAACTCTGAGAAAAAGTCATAAATTTTAAGTAAATCATTTGAAATTCTTTATAGATATATTTAGCATAAATACCTTTAATTTTTAAAACCTTCATTATTCCTGCTGGCCCATTGTAGCACTCGGTGCAAGAATTTGTCAACTTTTTTACTGTCCGTAGGATTCCAAGTAAACGCATGGTTCTTTTGGGCCCAAACTCAAGAAGGATACTTTGTACACCTGTAGTTCTGGTATGAATGCAGGGATTTTGATTTAAATGTTTAGATAATGTTTCATACACAAAAAGGTGCCAGAATAAGCTAAAAAAAAAGAAAAAAATGCAGTTTTTTCATCGCCAAATTATTTCTATAAAACATTTTTTAAACATTTAAATCAAAATCCCTGCATTCATACCAGAACTACAGGTGTACATCCTCCTTGAGTTTGAACCCAAAGGAACCATGCATTTACTTGGAATCCTACGGACAGTGAGCTGAAATCAGTAAAAACAACATTTAGAGAAAATCAACTTTAAAGTTTATAAAAAATTGTTGAAAGTGTAATTTAAATTAGTGCTTACCAAATCCTTTGGAACCAAGTTTTCTATGTTCCACACACATAGACCTTAACTTTCAGCAATGAGGTATATTCACTTATACCTCTGGGTTCTGTACGGCTTTTCTTACCTGCAACCAAAAAAAAGCATTTTATGAATTTTTATAAAAATGTGATAAAAAAGGTTATTTTATCCTTAATAATAATAACACTTTATACTTATCTTTTCTTTTGGTTACTGTGTAGAATCTTCAAGTTAAAACTGCAGAAAATTACCAGCCTAACCTCCAAATGTTTGATTCGGGTGCTCCAGTCTCTGTAGCGGCTTTTTCTTCTATCACTACAGTCTTCATAGAGTCCTTGGAAACTTTCTCACATACTTCACTAAATTGTTCGTTGATTGTATCATATACAAACTGAGCCATGGGTTTCAAGCAGTCCATCAACCCACAAAATGTTGATAAACCATCGTGTCCAAGTCCAAGAGCACGAAGAGTAACCACTGCTCTTCTGTTGTTCTCCCAAGCATGGTTCTAGACGCCAACTTTTCTGCATGACTTGTTAGCTGCCAGCTGACCACACTCAATGCACACTACTTCAATCTTGAATCCTAATCCTTGAGCTTCAGATTCATCAAGTTTAACTTGACCATGACATTGTTTGCAAATCAAAAGTTCCTCCAGAGCAGGAAATAAAATGTTGATATCAATCAATCTATTCCTGATCACAAAGGTTCCTTCCGCTGCTAGAGTTTGTATATTTCTTGCTGAACTTGAAGGTCTTGTCCTGTTGGCAGTTTATCCTCGCATGTTGCTTCTAGAAATCTTCTTGGCCTCTACTTGCCTCTTCCTCGAGAGTACTTCTTGTCAGGATGGGTACTCGCAAACCTTGCCTTGGCATCTCGATTATCACACATATTTTTAAAATCACTACACTTCACACTTTTTTAAATAACTTCACTGCTCTGCCTACACTAACACTTTATTATTTTTTTCTTTTTAGGGTTATATATTTTGGTACAAATATCGTCATAATGTGCTAAGTTTTCTACCAGGGTAGATAATCTTAATAATCATAATAATAGAATTCACCGATGTTACCGTTTCTAGAGGTCAGAGCAGAATGAGAACTGGAACCAATTTTTCACGCTATGTATATATATTTTCGCGCATGCGCAGACGTTATTGGTAAACAACAGGAAAGTATTTATATTAACTCAACCTGCGCGTCCTTTTAAACGTTAAGTCTACTTCTGATACTGCAATAATTAATATAAAATAAAATAGAAAAAAATTATTCAATATTTTATTTATTAAATTACTATGATTCACCGATGTTACCGCTTCTAGAGGATAGAGCAGAATGAGCACTGGAACCAATTTTTTACGCTTTTTATACAGTTTTTCGCGCATGTTCAGACGTCATCAATAAACAACAGGAAAGCATTCATATAAACGCAACCTGCGCAGCCTTCCGAACGTTTGGTTTGCTTCTGATACTGCAATAATTTGAGTGAATAACTATAAAAATATATTTCATACAATTTTAATAATCAAAATTAAATTTTAAAAATTCTGCTTTTTCAGGCAGGCTAAACAGAGCGCGATCGATGCCCTGATTATAAATGCACGGTACACAACAAGGGGCGAATTGGCTTTTTCAAACTCGGATGCTGATTAAGCACGCGTGTCCGTCTCGGGCGCCTGCGGCGCCCTCGACTCCCACTTGTACTCTACCATCATCTTCGGTTGAAAAAGCCAATTTCGCCCCTAGTTGTGTAATGTACTATTTCATAACACGTGCATAGAAAACGCGCTTTTCGCTTACGAAAAAGTAGAGTGAAAGTAGAGTTGTTTTAAGTTTAAGGCGAAAGGCCTTTTAAGTGTTTTTATGTGTTTATATACGTACAAATACACCCACACATACATATATACATATATCTTAAGGCAAAAGTGCTTTTTTCTTAGGGGCGGAAGTAAGCACTTTCTTTTCGTTCCGAGGCGGACATGAGTGCTCAATCATCATCCAATGTCATTTTTTCTGAGAAGATTATTATTTACAGCATCCGACACATGTGGACTAATCTTACTATGTTGTATAACATATACATTATTAGAAATTAATTACAAAAAAAGACAAATATATATATATATATATATATATATATATATATATATATATATATAATTTTATATCTGTTTCTGAATATATCTGATTCACGTGAAATGTTTCATGACCTGGTCACTTTTTGTAAACCATTTTTCATTAAAAAAGATAACTAACTCCAATTTATTTATCTTTTTTTTTTTGCAGAAGTATAATGTATTCATGTTTTTGCCACATATCTATCATGAAATAATTGTCATTCCGGAATGATTTACTAGTTCTGGTAAATTTTTACGAAATTGCTCATTTCATTGTTTTAATATAGTATAGAAGATGTAGATACCAAGGAAAATTTCTATCGGACGTTTAGTTTTACTAAAATCTTGGAAATACGAACAGATGTTTACGCGCACTTACGCGATTGCAGCGCCAATCTTAAACACTGGCTCATGCATCATTTTTTCCAAAATCTGAAAGTTATTGATTAAGAGTGCATATAACAAAAACAATACAGAACTCGAAGAGAAGCTACCCTGGTGGAAATATTGATGTGATTTTGTGATGTATTAAGTGGCGCGGTAGCGCCACAAAGGCGAGTTTGAAAAGCAGACGAAGTTGCAGCGACACTATTGACTTCTATATTTGTGTTCAAATTTTTTTGGTATACAGAAAAAATGCATATTATTACTGTTGTCTATTAATTTTTGAATCATTAGCATGTTTTTGTGCTAAACTATGATTCTACCAAAAATATTGGCAAAAAAGTTGATTCATTTTTAAATGAAATGGATGTATAATTCCCGAATACTCAAATCATCTCTTTATTCACCAGACAAATGTTAGGACCTTTATTTAAGGACCGATTTGGCTTTTGTTTTATTAAGATTTCCAGTAAGAATATTAGCAAAAAGCCGATTTTATTTATCCGTGGCTTTTAGTGTCTAGGTGTAAAAATCATTTAAGGACGGTGTCTTAATGTACAAGTTGGCTGATTACCAGGTCTAGGTGGTGCGATCTGCAGTTTTTGGTGTCTAGGAGTAAAAATCATTTAAACGCGGTGTCGAAGTGTACAGGGTTGCCGATGACAAGGTCTAGGTTGTGCGATCAGCGGTTTCTGGTGTCTAGGAGTAAAAATCATTTAAACGCGGTGTCGAAGTGTATAGGGTTGCCAATGACGAGGTCTAGGTTGTGCGCTCCGTGGTTTTTGGTGCCTATCACTGAGCGACTTTTGGAGCACCCCATACTCCTGAAGTGCATAGGGAACTCTGAACTGGTGTAGCACGGGCTACTCTTGCCGTCGGAGCATGGCATACTCCGATCGGAGTATGCCATGCTCCGAATCAGTGTCCCAGAAGCGCCACGAGTCGGTGTAACCCACGAACCTTACCTCAAGAGCATCTGTGATACTGTTGAAGCGTTCGATAAGCATGTCGATTCTCGGGCGGCTGATGCACGTGGAGAAATTTGTTGGAGTTTACTTTAAATAAAATCCTTTGTTGTTTACTGACCTACATGCTGCAGCATGGATAATTTCTTCGACAAAGTCGTCATCCTTAAGGGGTTCAAGGATTTATTCATCGAAGGTAAGTTTTTCACATATAATCTCAAAATAGATTCATTACTTACACAACATGATAATTATTCTTACTTTTCTGAAAATCATTTTAATTGTACTGCTTTAGCTTTTGTTTTAATGCACTTTTAATATAATTTAATCAATAAAATATATTGGATAATAGGACACAAAGGCTGGAAATTATACCAACCACTTATTTCTTAGTTTACTCTCCAGGTAGAAAAAGTGTTTTTAACTGGCATATTTCAATATATCTTTTCTGATAGCACTTATTATAAAGTAAACAGTTAGTCCTGTGTGGCCAAAATAGTCAGAGATAAAATGTGTGTGTGTCGCAGTGTGCCAGAGGTGATATCTGAATTAGTTATTATCTATATAATATTGATATTTATCAGATATTTTGCATAAAAACTTTGAAAATTATTTAGAACCAAAGTACCATCGCAATTTTTACTTAATAGTCGTGGTTGATCCTTTCGCATCCCACTTTATAGCTTTTACGTCCAATTTTTCATATAGGTTCTGATATGAAAATCAAAGTTAAAGCAGTTAAGATAACGACAACTTGATTTATTATTTCAATATCTTGAAAAAAATTAAAGTGCCAAATTTTAGCCCTGTAGGTATAATAGTTTGTAAATGACAGCCAAAACAAGATTTTTGATGATCAGGATTGCTTGTTTTACAATTTTATTAAACAAATTAATAGATATATTTATATTAACATGATAATAGTGCAAAATGTCTTGCTTAACAAAACTAAACTTAAAATAAACCCATTCGAACATTCATTGTGGCTTGTCGAGTACATTAGATGAAAATTTCAAATTTTGCTTGGCATCGGTGATTAGGTCAAAATCGAAAATCAGTCAATTGCAGTGATATCATAATAAAGTCTATTTGAACTTATTCATCAGCTTTTGGCATTTCCAAAAAGAGTACATACTAATAACTTTTGATTTACAGTACAGAGCAATTCAAAAAATTCAAAAAAATTTTAAGCATTTGGGCGTGGTTTTCAATTGTAGAAGATACGAATGTTCTAATACCTTCTGAACTATAAATCAAAAGTTATTAGTATGTACTCTTTTTGGAAATGCCAAAAGCTGATGAATAAGTTCAAATAGCCTTTATTATGTTATCACTGCAATTGACTGATTTTCGATTTTAACCTAATCACCGATGCCAAGCAAAATCTGAAATTGTCATCTAATGTACTCGACAAGCCACAATGAATGTTCGAATGGGTTTATTTTAAATTTAGTTTTGTTAAGCAAGACATTTTGCACTATTATCATGCTAATATAAATATATCTATTAATTTGTTTAACCAAATAACATGACATGATGAAATAAATGTTGATGACTTGGTACGGTCAAGTGAAATGAAGTGCAGTGCATGCGTATCATATAAACTTTGTACAGACAGTGGAGTGAGACAGTATTCAATCTAACAAATTAAAGTATTAATTAATAAAATCAATCTTATTTATTTGGCTGGTGATTTTCTACCAGGGTTTAAGCTGGTCTTATGAGTAACTTTTAAAATTGAAAATGAGACATTCTACTGTAGCAAAATTATGACGAACGATATCTTAGTGTTGGAAAAGTTTTGAGATCAATATTAAGTTTTTGATAGCAGCATCTTTTTTCACTGATTAAAAAACTTTCTTAGTATATTATAAATAGTACATTATGCAACAAAGGACTAAAGTCGTAGATTATTCTTGACTTTAGTCCCGTGTTGCATATAGTACTTTATTCCCGACTTAACTGTGTAGCCACTTTGTTGACTTGTAAAGTGTGATCCACTTGCTCATTGTATATACAAAAATACGAAATAATAAAATTTTTTTAAATAAACTTTTTTAAATTTATAAATTTTTTTCAATTGTATAAATTTTTAATACTTGTTATATTTTTTAAAATTTTTTTAAATTCAAAAATTTATTACATTTTACAATATTTAGAAAATTTCTTTCCCTGTTTTGAGGAAAATAAAAACTTTTTTCCCTGTTTTGTGGGAAATAAGAACTTTTTGCCCTGTTTTGTAGGGAATTATGACTTTTTTCCCCGTTATGAGGGAATTAATGATTTTTTTCCCGCAAACGCGGGAAAAAAGTCTGAGAAAATATTTGAGGGAATAAAAAGCTATTTTAGTCCCATTTCTTAGGTCAAACAGTAGCTATTATAGTAAAGTCGGGCATAAAGAATGTTATTATTTTGTCTTTTTATTTTTTGTAGCACATGTACAAAACGAAGACTTTTATAATCTTTCTCTAGAATCGATTGTGAGCATCCTAAAAAACAACATGAATGATGTTTCATTATTTCTACCACTTTTCCACAATGAAAGAGTAAATTATCATGAAAGCCAAAAGGCCATTTTAAACAGTAATTCTAACGTTGACTTAAATATGTCATTCACTGAAATAGTGGTAGATGAATCTGTTCCATCAGATGCGAATATACCAATTATTGATGTTCAAACTCCAATTAACACTGATGACATTTCAATGTCAGAAGAAATTGAAAGTTCTACTCAGAATAGTACTTCAATTGCGGAAGTTGAAAATGAAATCTCTACCGACGAAATTTCAACATCGAAAGAAACGGAAAGTTCTACGCACAAAAATGTTGCAGGTGTTTATTTAATGTAACATTATTTTCCTTAATATACATATTATCTTCAAAAGATTTTGTTTTGTTACTTTGAATGATTAAAAATTGGTCAACTATAGAGATATTCAATGCAGATTTTTATTCGAGCATATTATTTTTTAAAAGATCCAACTCGTTAACTGACTTTCTAAATCAACTTTTTAAAAAAAAAAATATTCTTTCTGAAGTCATTTATTCTGTCTTTCGAGTTTTGCAGATGACTTTAAGTTCGTTGAAAATAGTTGGTATTTTTCATTGAAAGATACAATTGAGGGTCGCATCATTTTAGGAATGTATAAACATTCAAAGATTCTGTTATACAAAGCAGATTAAAAGTATTTGTCATACAAAAATTAATAGTTGAAAATCCAGTTATATACAAGTGAGTTTTATAAGTCAACCTTATCGTTTTTTATGTGTAGCTATGTCCACTGTATTACGAAACTTAATATTTTCATTTATTCTAAAGATGACTCGCAATCGGCGTTACTGTTACTTTGGTCGCTATGCAAATGTTTAAACAATACAAAAACGTTTATGCGATTATAATTATTAACGTTCACCTTTTGTGAAGTATCTTATATATAACATTTACTATGTATCGATTGCTGCTTTTCTTCGCTATCGCAAACACATTCTTTTTCGCTTCTGATTATTTATTCTCGCTTTGCTATTTTCATTGACAATTATTTTATGTTACTATACACATGTTTTTCTACAGTTAATATTTACAGCTGCTATAATAAGCTGAGCAGTGATAAAATATATTACAATTTATAAAAACATTCTTTTACAGAAGAAGTAACTGAAGGTTTGAAGAAGTAACAAATCAGATAGTACAATTATTTCCTACTACTACAGCTACGTATTGGTACTGCAAGTCATATGCTAATGCTCATGGTCAACACATATCAGCTTCTGGTTGTTTAATAAATTCTTATAAAGTTTATCGCAAAAATTTAGTATTAGCTGGAATTATTGAAGTTCAAAGCGCATCTGCAAATACTTCAAGCAGTATAGTTACTGCCGAAGGTAAAATTATTTAATAATCTTAACGTTTATTACATGTGTCTTTACTTTTATGCATTTTATTGTACTAATTATCATTAATTCTTGGCTATCTGTAATAGTAAATGAGAACTCCGAATTAGATTTATCGCCGTTGACAAATTCAAATCGTTCTGAATATTCCATTTTGACTATTACCGATACGTGGGTCAAGTCTTTTGAAAAGAGGCAGCAAATACTCTTAGTAAAGAAGAACAAAAAAGTTACCATACGCTACGACAGTTATTTGAATACATTTGTGTGCTTGAATTCGTCGTTTGGACTCGAATTGGTATTCATCATTTTTTAAATTATAAAATAATTGACGATTTTTTACAAATATATTTTAATACATTATATTTATATTGAAGCTTCAAACAGATAGTTATTCGATCATACAGGGTTTACTCGAGACAAATGCTACTTCGATAACTATAGCAGACAATTTTCGAAGTATTTTTGATACACGCTGGACTATTTTAACTCCTTTACTTTGCAAATTCGGGGATGTTTCGCAAATAAGTTGTATTAAAGATTTCAGAAGAACACACAAGGAATATATTGCTCAAAGTACATTTTTTTATTCTGTTTATTATTGCCTGTAAAATTTTGCATAATGAAATATTTAATTTTGAATAAAATTATTTTATTGCAGTTCCTAAACCTATATTAGCATTGTTGTATGCAGCCTACTTTCTCACAAAAGCAAACTCTGTTACCACAAAAGAGAGAGGTACCTACACCTTTTCACGTGATGAATGTGTAGAAAATTTCATAAAAGTAGTTGAGGTAACAATGAATGACAACTTAATTTTATTGAAGTAAATTTAATAATCATAATTATACTAAATGACATTTTTGGTAATTTTAGAATGAATCTCTGGTTGAAACCTATATTTCGAAATTGAAACGAAAGTTGAATGACCTTGGATTGACTGTTGCTCCCTACGTTATCTTTTGTGGAAGATTAGATAATATTACCAAAGCATTCGTCGTTTTTGATACTATACGTTACGAAATTAAGGATCCTTTAAAAGCAGTAGAAGCTTGTCTTCAAATATCTATAGCCTTACATTCCTGGGCAGTGAATTGTAGTACTGTCTGGCTATATTTATTAGAGCACATATATTCCATCCGTCCTAATATATCTTGCGCATTCCCACCTGCAAAGACGGCTAAAACTGTATCGGCTTTTATTAATAAAATTGATCCTTCATTCACTACTGCAGGTATTTTTTATTAATCTTTATTTATTACTTTTTATTAATCAAAGTAATTTATTTTATAAAATCATGTCTTCTTTATTATTATTTTGTATATCAATTTTGTGTTTCAGAAGAAAGTGCTACTACTTCTTAGGCCTGCTTGTAAAATTATTTCTATGTATCAGTATTAATAGATTGTAACTACTTGGATAACTTGTAATTACTGACGTTGCTTTAGATTTAATAATCGCAAGTTTTGACAATCGTAAATGCTTATGTAATAATAATTTATTACCAAAATGGATTATGTGAGTCTTTTCAATGCTATTTTATCATTTGTCATCTTACTATATGGAGAACCATCTTTTCCGAGGAAGATAGTTGAAATAGTTTTTCATTTTATAACCGAATTTATTACTGAAAAATTCTGTAAGTCTCTAGAAGATTCTGTTCTGAAAATAATTGATAAGGCCCATAGCAAACAGGAAATGAAAGAAAAAATTCGCGAATGTTTTTCATTACATTGTAATATTTTTCATAATTTTTCGACAGAAAAAAAACGTTTACAATTCTTAAAAAAAAAGGATTTCAAGAACCAGAAAAATTTGAAATTCGTAAAGTTTTTACTGAAGTAATTCAAGGAAACAAAACTGTTTTCGTACAGTCGCCAGTTTTTGCTTATTACTTGTCTTTAATTCACTCTTTACAACATTTTTTAGAGATTTCAAAATTAGCTCGAAAAATTATAGATAATGTAAAAAAATTGTCTCTAACAAGTGATATAATTTCAAATGTTATGCAAAGTAAATTCTGGAAAAAACATGTTGTAAATAATATCAAAAATGAATACGTATTACCGCTTTTTCTATATTATAATGACATTGAAGTTGGAAATGCCTGCAAACATTGCTTCACTATTAGAAAGTATTATTTTTTCAATGATTGTGCATAGTGAAGATATGAAGCAATGTACGAATGAGCTTATTTTTCGAAAGCTTATAAACGAATTAAACTTTTTGAGTCAAACGGGTATTACTGTAGTAGTTGATAATATTCCTACTGTTTTCAAATTTCATACCGTTGTTATTATCGGAGACAATTTAGGACTAAATGCAATATGCGGCATGGTGGAATCATTTAAAGCTAATGTTTACTGTCGAATATGCAAAGCAGATTCATTTGAATGCTCACAATTATGTTCTGAAAGCAAGAGCCTCATGAGGACACGAGAAAATTATCATTTAGATTTAATGAAAGCTAAGACAAATGAAACAGGCTTGAAAGAAAATTGTGCATTCAATAAGCTACATAATTTTCATATTACAGTTAACAAAAGCGTTGATTTAATGCACGATGTACTTGAAGGTGTTTGTATATATGTGATACGTGCTATTTTATACGAATATATCTATAAGTCGAAATTGTTTACTCTTCAGTATCTGAACTTAAGAATTCATGAATTCGTGTTGCACTCGGATGATACGAATAAGCCTCCTCCAATCACGTTGAATAGATATAAAGAAAAATTAAATTTGAAATATTCTGCTTCTGAAATGTTATTTTTAACGCGATACTTAGGGGTAGTAATAGGTGATAAAATTCCTCGTGATGACCAACATTGGAAGATGTATATTTGTTTGAGAAAAATTGTTGATATTCTCATGTCTCCGAGAATTGCGAATACACATATAACTACGTTAAGGCAACTAATTGAAGATTTGAATTCTACATACTTAAATTTCTATAAGGCATTAAAACCCAAATTTCACTTCTTAATACATTACCCTACAATAATGGATTTTTTTGGACCATGCGTACACTATTGGACGATGCGCTATGAATCGCGTCATCGAGACGTTAAAGCAAATGCTGTTGCTTCCAATTGTAATGTAAATCTCCTAAAAAGTATTGCAATCAAACAAGCGTTACAGATGACTAAAACATTTGATACCTTTGAAAATAAATCAGATATCTCATTTGACTCAGATAATATTGCAAATAACGGTACTTATAACCACGTCACTGTAAATGGAAGTGAGTACAGAGTTGGATGTTTTATAGTCATTAGTGTATATGAACCAGATATTCAATTTGGAAAAATAATTAAAATTGAAAAACTTTCATTGACTGATCAAAGTAGAGATCAAATTGAATCACTGGTACAATTCACTGTTCTTATTTATGAAGAGGTTTACTTCGATGACCACTTTATGGTCTACGTCATTGCTAGTACCGAAAAAATTGTAACGCTTAAATATAGTAACATACCGAGTATGCCAACTGTCGCTGCCTTAAAAAAAGGAGAACATTATTGGATTATACCACGTTATGTATTATAATTATAATATTTTGTATCTTCAACTTTTATAAGCAAAATAAATATTTTTATACAGTATTTATTTATATCGTGATTTTATCGAGTTTTGACTAATTATGTTAATAATTCCCGTAAATCTCTAGTAGACGACGTTCATATACCGTCCACCCTGGGCACCAGGTACCTCGGAGACCGTTGCCATCGCAATATTTGTGTTCAGCGACCCCAAAAACCACCGAGTAACGAGTTTCGACTCACTGTGTTACGATTTCCCGTAAAACTCTCGTAGACGACGTTCATATTCTCTACCCTGGGCGTCAGGTACCTCAAAGGCCGTTGCCGTGGCTATATTTGTGTTCAGCGACCTCCAAAACCCCCGAGTAACGAGTTTCGACTCACTGTGTTACAATTTTCCGTAAAACTCTAGGAGACGACGTTCATATACCGTCCACCCTGGGAACCAGGTACCTCGGAGACCGTTTCCGTCGCGATATTCGTGTTCAGCTACCCCAAAAACCCCCGAGAAGCAAAACTGGACTCATTTCCATCAATATTTACCGAGTTGTCAATTTTTTATTTAGTGTCTCTTACAAGTGCATTATTAAAATGCATATTGTTCTGCATACTGTTGCAATAATGCATTTTCAAAAAAGTAATTAATCACACTAGGGCACAAAATTTGTAGACGCTCTCACGAATCGAATGCAAAAGACCGCATTGAGATCCGTCTTACTACTCAAAAAATCGATAGTCCATTGCTTTATTTCTTCGACTACTTTGTTACAACATTCGAACATTGTTTAAAAAAGTAAGTAAAAAAATAAACTATATAATTATAGTAATACAATAAAACATGTAATGCTAATGATCACTATCATCCTAAAAAGTACGCGCTGTAGTGATGTACGCGCGAGTTAAGTGTACGTATTGCAGAGCGTACGTAGATTCGCAGGTAAGTAATTAAATAAATTGAATATGGATTTGTTCAGATTTATTAATCCGTCTTTACAGCTTGGAAACCCGACAGAGACTGACTCGTTACCAGTGCAAGAGTCTTTTTAAAAGGTTTGTAACTTTGTTTGTTTAATCTTTCCTCCATTGTTCTCCATGCGTGCTCGATGCGTGCTCCGCCGTATGTGCCAACATAAACACCTTATTGTTGCAGGTCTCGAGAAGCCAAAGCGATCGATACGGCATGCAGAAGGCGATCGATAACAAGCGATGAATAAGCGACGACTAATACGGCTCATATAACTCCTCCATGCCCAAGTTGAATGACGTCCTCGTTATTTGTTATCTCGGTATGTTGTGGGCTCCTGTTTGGACTCCTGCTTTTACATGAACCCCTGTTTTTACATTTATTTTTATAGATAATGAAAATTATTCCAATTATTAGAATCAGCATGACAATTATAAATGACGCTATTGATGTATGGAATTCGATTCCGAATTTTGTGAATTTTGGTGTCTCCATCGTAGGTACTGCTTGCGTTTTTAGCGGTTCGAATCTCCGTTGATGATCCTCGATGATCAATGGTTGAACTTCCGACACCTTAAGTTCTCCGAGATTGTCGTCCACCCTATGTCCCTGTATCAACAGATTGTTTCCTCCAAAGATCTTCGTTCCAAAAAATGTTTCCTTGTTCTTGTTATTTTCGATTTCTGTTTTATAATTACTGGATATCAGCGTCAAGTTGTTTAGGAGTGGATACGCCAATGCTAGAGGCGCATTTATTGAAATTGTTATTGTTTTTGCGTCTTCTGCGAGGATTTGATAGCATACATAGTCGCTCTGATAGATCAATTGACATCTTCTTGAAAATAATTTTATTATCGAGCCATCCAGCTTCCACGGTATCGTTACGATCTCCGTCTGGTTATTTCGGTTAATTATAGCAAGTCTTTGAAAAAGGGAGAATTCAATGGAATTTAAGATAGGAGTTTTTATGGTATAAATTATGGAATTATGGATAGTTACGACTGATCCCTGAGCAAATCGAAAGTCTAACAAATTATGATAATGTGATATTAACTCTTTTTGGGAATAAAGTTCTAATAGATGTGTCTTTATACTTAGTATTTGTTCATGGGTTAATATTTCCAAATTAAATTTTTCATCGATGAAAACAAATGATCTTTTTATTTTCCCTAATAGATTTAGAAAATGTTGCTCCTGCACAATAAGAGTTACAACTGTCTCAATTAATTCAAATCGCGTATTTTGATCGTTAAGAGTTTTCATAAGATTCCGTAAGTTTTTGTTAATTATTTCAGTATTGCTATTTATCGTTCTGCTAATTTGATTCATGCAACTTATAGATTTATTCAAAACCGAAATATCTTCATTTTGTTGTTTCTCAAAATTTTCCAAATAATTATTAATCTTTTCTAAGTCATCTGAATCTGGATTTCCAAATATATATTTGATCATCTTTCCTACTCCATTTATTAATCCTCTCTTTCTTCTTCCACCGAATGGTGCTATCTCCTGCAGATCTTGATAGATTTCTTGACATAATAATCTTGCTTCCATTAATAGACTTGAGTTCTTGAGTTCTTTTCTTGAGGATAATATGGTGTAGTCAGTCAAAATTCTGCCATAGGTGCGTTTGAGCGACGATGTGTTTATGAAGAAATGTACGTAATGATAATTTTCTATAATTCTTCCAACTCCTTGCTGATAATCAAAGTGTGTCGCATCAGGATTAATTTCATCACTTTTTACGGTTATCGTCGAAATGGCCATAATCATCGCCATCCCCAGGATCGTCATCATTTTCCTGCAAAGAAGAAGTTTTTCTTAATCTCTTTGCGCTCTTTAGATTGTAACGACGTGGTTGTCCGTGTATATAACATTCCAATGAGGGACCTTGTTGTTTCTTAACTAATAACTTTTGATAACGGGGTGCGATTTTATTTCGTTGCTGTTGGTGGGTTTTAACGTATACCTCTCTACTTTCCAACTCATTATTTGAATCATTAGGTAATTTTTGTTTCTCTTTCTGTCTTTTATACAATTCGTCATAGAACGGTAAAATTTCATTTTTCCGTATTTCATTATATTCTTCGGTTATGTCGACTCCAGGTTCGATGACATGCTTATGCAGTTCCTCATATGGTCCATACAGTAGAGTAAACGGTGCAAAATTTGTTGATGAATGAATGCTCTGATTATATATTAGGATTGCTGTAGTCATATGATTCTTTATTGTTTCTCGAGGATTTTTATCGACTAAAATACTTAATTTTTCTCTTAAAGTTGAATGTAATCTCTCTATTGGTCCATTTGACGTGTGTCTATTGATTGTAGTTTGATGATATTTGATTTTGTGTATCCGACAAAATTCTTTAAATACAGCGGAGTTAAATTCACTCCCATTATCCGTAGTAATTTTATCTGGGAAATTGTGATGTGATGCGAAATGCCTCAGTTTGTTTAATACTGTTATAGCATTCCCATCCAATAGATGATAAGCTTGAGCGTATTTCGAAAATATATCAATAATTGTCAGAAACTTTTCTTTTCCAACATGAAAAACGTCCATATGTATGTGCTGTAAGGGCCTATTAGCGATAATGGGTCCATACCTTCCTGTTTCGTAAGGCTTTCTCTCATATTTGTGTTCTAAGCATAGTTCGCATTGGTTAATATAGTTTTGTACGAGCCTATCCATATTTAGTGTATATAACTCTTTCTTAAAATGGGCTATTGTCTCTTGAATTCCATTATGGGTTCTATTATGATATTCTTCAAGTTTCTTCAAAAAATTATTTTTGTCTATTACGGGTGTATAAGTGTTAGTTTTAATCAACTTTAGTTTTTCATTGAAATGTTTTAGCAGTACTCTGTAAGCGATCATTTCCAAATCATCATTTGTAAAGTAAATCCCGTATTGTTTGTCTGGTTTTACGTTTTCATTTAGAAATTTTAATAATTGTGTTTCAGCTTCATCCTTGTTTATCTTTACCATATACTGAATCTTGAGCTTATCTTTATTTACTTTCACATTGTAGTCCCTTCCCGATTTTATTATAATGCTATAATTAAATGCATGAATATTTTTGTCTGTTATAGGCAATGAAAACACTGGATCTTCTACAGCAGTGTGAGCTGTTTCTAGATCATCGCCGGGGCTCTCGTCCACTTCCTCGATTCGGCGCGATGTTATATCCGAGACTTGAGGAATCATTGAAAATGAATCATCATTCTCTTCCTGATTATTTATTTCTATTCTGCTTAAGGCGTCAGCTACATAATTTTCACTTCCTTTCTTGTATTTAATCTCATAATCATATTCCTCTAATTTTATTTGCCATCTAATCAAACGTGAATTTGGTGTTTTTAAAGACCAGAGCCAAGTTAGTTGTTTATGATCTGTTTCGATTGTAAATTTCCTCCCGTATATGTATGGTCTAAAATGTCGACACGCCTCGACTATAGCTAGTAGTTCTTTTTCGATGGTCGAATAGTTTTGCTCAGCTGAATTCAGGGTTCGTGAAAAACATGATATGAGGTGTTTATCTTGCGATAGAACGCTACCAATAGCGACATTTGACGCATCAGTTGTGACAGTAAACATTTTTGTGAAATCTGGATAAGCTAGTATTGGTGCATTGACGATTAATTCTTTAAGTCTATTGAATGCTTCTATATATTGTCTATCCTCTATGTTTATTTTTTCTTCCTTTTTAAGCGCTTTCGTTAGTGGTTTTGATATTCTATCGTAGTTTTTTATGAATTTTCTATAAAACCCTGTTAATCCTAGAAACGCTTTAATTTCTTTTTGTGTCCTTGGGATGGGATATTTTACGATGGCCTTGATTTTATCTGGGTTTGGTTTAGTTCCTCCTGGTGTAATTATATGTCCCAAAAAAGGTACTTCTTTCCTTAAAAACTCACTCTTATCTAATTGCACTTTCAAACCGTATTCCCGAAGTTCTTCAAATACTAATTTTAGATGTTGTAGATGTTCTTGGAGAGATTTTGAAAATATGACTATATCATCCATGTATACAAAGCAAAATTTGTGTAAATATTTTCTGAGAATTTTGTCCATTAATCGCTGGAATGTAGCTGGTGCATTTTTTAAACCAAAGGGCATACGACGGTATTCGTAGTGTCCATTTTCTACTGTGAATGCTGTCTTCTCTACTGAATCTCGATCAACTGGTATCTGATGGAATCCTTGTGCTAGATCTAATGTTGTAAAATATGCGCATTTTCCTAAATTCTCTAAAATATCGTCCATTCTCGGCAATGGGTATTTATCCTCAATGGTTTTATCATTCAACTTACGATAATCAATAACCATTCTCCATTTCTTCTTTCCACTTGCATCTTGCTTTTTGGGTACTATCCAGACAGGTGATGAATAAGGTGAATTACTTGATTGAATAATTTCGTCATTTAATAATTTTCCCACTTGATCTTGAATAACCTCCTTCAGGTGATATGGATATTTATAACTTTTGACATAAATCGGATTTTCGTCCTTTGTCCTTATTTTATGTGTGACTGCATTTGTGGCTGTTAATTTTTCACACTCATTATAGAAACAGTCTCTAAATTTCTGACACAAAGCTATAATTTTCTCCTTTTCCTCTTCATTCATGTGTTCCGTTCGGATTTGCACTTTTGTCTCCTGATGATTGCTCAGTATAACCATTTTACATTTATCCGGCATATTGTTTAAATAATTAATTTCAAATCTCGGTGTGCTAAATATTTGAGTTCTATAGTTAATATTTGCTTTTAAATTTTGTAGGTCCTTGTGACCTATTAGACAATCATATGTAGAATGCCAAGGAGCAATTAAAAATGTAATTGGTGTATTGTCACCTAACTCTTGCAAAATCGGAAAGGTGAGTGCATGTGTCCCTTGCGTTATTTTATGCAAAGATTTAATTTCGAATTTATATGGAAAAACGTAATTTGAAAATAAATCGTAGGCTACTTTAGGGTTAATAATCGATGATGATGCTCCCGAATCTATTAGTATTTTAAGCGATGGATTTGTAGTTATTATGTGTGGTAGTTCGGGCGAACTGCCTATGTTATTTAAATTTACTATGTTTCTTCGGTTGGATCGGAATCCCGTTGAAAATTTTCATTTTCTGAATTCTCTTGATTTTCATAATTGTCGTCATTCACGTTAATATCTTCTTGCTCCTCATTGTAAGCATCTTCCTCCGGTTGCTGCTCCTCTTGATAATGCAACTCTTCGAAAATGAAATTCGGTACTCCTAAAGAATTTATTCTGAGGGACAAAATTATTTGACCGGTTGCTCTGATTATTATTTGGCCGATTGGTGTTTCTGGTATTAATCGACATCGGTGTCGGTCGATTTTGCTGAATAGGTCGTCCGAAATTATTTGCAAATGTCGGTACAAAATTATTTTGTGCAGTTGCGGGTCTAGGTGCAAATGAAAACGGACTTTTATTTGCTCCAGAGTTATTGAACGGACTATTATTTCTCTGATTCATAAACGGGCTTGTACCCTTTGAATTATTGTTTACATTATTGGTTTTTGGTTTACTTTCGCGTTGTCTCGCGAAATTTAAACATGCAGCTTGTTGCTCGTGATTGTCAAGCTTTCTGCATTTTATCAGACAAGCCTCTATATCCGCCAACTCGAAATGTGTAAGATGTGTGTGATACGACTCTTTTATTCCGTTTATAAACGTATTTTTCGCAACATTTTCGTAAAACCCAATCTTCATACTTATCAAGTTACGGTCTTGATTGTTTAAGTTTATATGTTCTTTTAGCTTATTTAAACGTTGTTTAATTTCATCAGCATACTTTTCATAATTTTGATTCGATAGTTGAAAACAAGAGCTAAGTTTATTGTATAGCAGGTCCTCCGAGCTGGGATCACTATATCTATTTATTAAGAGATTTTTACAATCATTCCATGTTGCTGGATCATTCGCGACTATTAAATTTAAAGCTTCTCCGCGAATTCTTGATTTAATTAACGCAAATAGCGCTGTATTTAATGCTTCCTCTGCAGTGACTAAATTTTCAACAAATTTATCGCATGTTTGGAGAAAGTGAGAAAGGAGCTTTGTTCCTCCTTCATAAATTGGTATCGCGTCACGCCATATGGCTAACCTCAATTTAAATTGTTCCACTGTGATTTGCTGCGCCATTTTGCTCTCAAATCAGTCGTATTTAGGGATAAGGTAAAGATAGGTGAATAGGGAATTTCAAAGACTTACTCTCTTCTTTGATGATTCCAGGTGAATCTCTGTTCAAAGGTGGGCCTCAAACTTGACGTCCCAAAAGTACTGCGACGAAGGGGTTGAAACACCAGCCGCTTCCTCTCTGATGATTTCCGTCACGGTATTGGAGGAGAATCTCGATTCAGCAGCCTCGCAGTATCCTGTCCGCAGCGCCAGTTAAGTCTACGTATTGCAGAGCGTACGTAGATTCGCAGGTAAGTAATTAAATAAATTGAATATGGATTTGTTCAGATTTATTAATCCGTCTTTACAGCTTGGAAACCCGACAGAGACTGACTCGTTACCAGTGCAAGAGCCTTTTTAAAAGGTTTGTAACTTTGTTTGTTTAATCTTTCCTCCATTGTTCTCCATGCGTGCTCGATGCGTGCTCCGCCGTATGTGCCAACATAAACACCTTATTGTTGCAGGTCTCGAGAAGCCAAAGCGATCGATACGGCATGCAGAAGGCGATCGATAACAAGCGATGAATAAGCGACGACTAATACGGCTCATATAACTCGCGCTTCCGCACTATCTTCCAAGTTTGCTCCGACAATCGAAGTACCCCATACTCCGATCACTCAGAGCATGCAGTGCTCGCGTTATACGAGTAGAGGAAGTTCCGTTTCGGGACACCGCATGCGCTGGACCCATGGCGCTTCGGGCGCTCCTACACAAGTGTATGAGACGCGCGGAAAGTCGCTCAGTGAGGTGTAAAAATCATTTAAGGCGGTGTTTAGATGTACAAGTTCGCCGATCTCGCCGTCTACGTGATGCGATCTGCGGTTTTTGGCGTTGAGGTGTAAGAATCATTTGAACGCGGTGTCTAGTTGTACAGGGTGCCCAATGACGAGGTCTATGTGCTGCACTCCGTGGTTTTTAGTGTCTAGGTGGAAAAATCATTTAAGGTCGGTGTCTAAATGTACAAGTTGGATAATGACGCCGTATAGGTGGTGTGATCTGCAGTTTTTGGTGTCTAGGTGTAAAAATCATTTAAGGCGTTGTTTAGATGTACCAGTTGGCCGATGACGCCGTCTAGGTGATGCAATCTGCGGTTTTTGGTGTCTAGGTGTAAGAATCATTTAAGGCGGTGTTTAGATGTACAAGTTGGCCGATGGCGCCGTCTAGGTGGTACGCTCCGTGGTTTTTGGTGCCTAGGTGTGAAAATAATTCGAGGACAGTGTCTAAATGAACAATTGGCCGATGGCGGTGAACAGGTGTACAGGGTAGCCGATGACGCCGTCTCGGTGGTGCGATCAGCGGTTTTTGATGTCTAGGTGTAAAAATCATTTAAGGCGGTATTTAGATGTACAAGTTGGATAATGACGCCGTCTAGGTGGTGAGATTTGCGGTTTTTGGTTCCTAGCTATAAAAATCATTTAAGGGTGGTGTCTAGGTGTACAGGGTGGCCAATGGCGAGGTCTAGGTGACGCGTTCCGTGGTTTTTAGTGTCTAGGTGTGAAAATCATTCGAGGATGGTGTCTAGAGGTTCAGGGTGGTCCATGACGAGGTCTCAGTGGTGCGATCTGCGGTTTTTCGTGTCTAGGTGTAAGAATCATTTGAACGCTGTCTAAATGTACAAGTTGGCCGATGACGAGGTCTAGGTTGTCCGCTCCGTGGTTTTTTGGTACCTAGGTGTGAAAATCATTTAAGGACGGTGTATAATTGTAAAAGTTGGCCAATGCCACCGCCTAGGTGGTGCGATCTGCGGTTTTTGTTTTGTAGGTGTAAGAATCATTTAAGGCGGTGTTTAAATGTTCAAGTTGGATGATGGCGCCGTCTAGGTGGCGATTTCTGGTGTCTAGGAGTAAAAATCATTTAAGGACGGTGTATAATTGAACAATTTGTCCAATGACTGTCTCCAGGTGCACAGGGTTGCTGATTACGAGGTCTAGGTGGTGCGTTCTGCGGTTTTTCGTGTCTAGGTGTAAAAATGATTTAAGGACGGTGTCTTAATGTACAAGTTGGCCGACGGCGCCGTATAGGTGGTGTGATCTGCAGTTTTTGATGTCTAGGTGTAAAAATCATTCGAACGCGGTGTCGAGGTGTTCAGGGTTGCCGATTACCAGGTCTAGGTGGTGCGATCTGCGGTTTTTGGTTCCTAGGTATAACAATCATTTAATGGTGGTGTCTAGATGTACAGGTTGCCCAATGACGAGGTCTAAGTGACGCGCTCCGTGGTTTTTTGTGTATAGGTCAAAAAATCATTCGAGGAAGGTGTCTAGAGGTAGAGGGTGGCAAATGACGAGGTCTAGGTGGTGCGATCTGCGGTATTTGGTTCCTAGGTATAAATATCATTTAAGGGTGGTGTCTAGATGTACAGGGTGGCCAATGACGAGGTCTATGTGGTGCACTCCGTGGTTTTTGGTGTCTAGGTGTAAATATCATTTAAGGACGCTGTCTAAATGTACAAGTTGGCAGATGACGAGGTCTAGGTGGTGCGATCTGCGGTATTTGGTTCCTAGGTATAAATATCATTTAAGGGTGGTGTCTAGATGTACAGGGTGGACAATGACGAGGTCTATGTGGTGCACTCCGTGGTTTTTGGTGTCTAGGTGTAAATATCATTTAAGGACGCTGTCTAAATGTACAAGTTGGCAGATGACGAGGTCTAGGTGGTGCGCTCTGTGGGTTTTGGTACCTAGGTGTAAGAATCATTTGAACGCGGTGTAAATTAAAATATGGTGTGCACCAAGGGCTTAGTAGACTTTTTGACTTCGCGTGGTTTGCAGTACTCGTCTTTGGCTCAGAAACGAACGCGCCTTCGGCTCGTACTACCTCGCCTTCGACTTTTACTTTAAACTCCACATTCGGTCTAAAAAATGCTCGCTTTACGCGCTTGCTACAGAATATACTAACTGTTTATTAAAATTTCTTTAAAAACTTTCAAAATTTTCTTGATTTCTAACATTTTTAAAATATTTTTCAGAAATTCAAAATTTTTATTTTTAAACACAATTTTGTCAGCGTGCAAACATATTTTTTCCGCCTGCTGCTCACTTTTTTCCCACCAGTAAAAAAATTGGTGGTTTACGCCCGCTTAATAGCTACGGAAAATGCGAAAATCGTACGTACAAAATTAATTACAAAAATCACATTGTGCTCATAGAGACCAATAGAAGCAATTTTACGACTGCTTCATACGTACAAACATTTTTTTTAAACAATTTATTTTGTATAGAGACTGATACATTAGTTTATATAAAACTATACATTAATAAAAAGTCTTTAAATAAAATTAATAGTATTTTTATATCAGATGTAGACACTTTTCCACACGAACACCTATGGCCAGCCTCAACTTACCTTGTCCAAAAAACTTTTGAAACACTAAGGACCATGTTTAAAAGTGCGAGAGAAATTCAAGATTGGTTTACCGAATGTGCGCGTCTTATCTGCATAGCACGGGAAGAAAACATGGAGTGGGTAACGCCTTTAGGATTGCCAGTGGTACAACCTTATAGCAAAATATCTCGCAATTTCTCAAGTAAAAAAGGCATTGCGCCTTACTTTACTCCAGACATTTATAGGTAAGAATTCAAAAACATGAATTAATGAATATATATTTTTGCTTCCTCCTAGAGGAAGCTTTGTACAAGTGAAATTTAGAGTTTCATCAAAACTTCTAGAAAATACTTTTTTGTGTGTTGGAAGTTTAAATGAAGTATTTTCAAAGAAGGATGGATGTGTGTGTGATTTTTTTTATGTGGCGTAGGCAGAGCAAGCTCTACACAAGTGACCCTCTGACACCGGATCCCCACAGGTACTATCGTTGAACAATACTTCCGTAGGGCCCTTTAACTAGCCGTTTTTGGCTTCTCCCTTGTAGTTTGACATTTCCATACTTCGAGCAGCAGCGACCATCCATCTTCTGGACAGACTCAACCTTGACACCTACGTTCCTCTGCATCAGACCGATGCTGCTGCAACCTGCAATGCACTTCTCCTATAAACTGTTGACAGCTTTAGTGCAAAGGACTTCACCAACATAGCATCTGCCCATATTGGGGCACCGTAAAACATAATTAATGTAGCTACACTGGCTAGGAATAACCTTCGACTCTGCGTTGGTCTACCCACATTTGGCATTAGTCGCGATAGTGCAGCACCGACTTTTGCTGCCTTATTGCTCACCCTCTCAAGATGCTGTTTAAACGTTAGTCTGGCGTCCATGGTGATTCCCAGGCACTTAATGGTCGGCTGAGAGTCTATTTCGTGTCCGTCCACTGTCAGCGTTATTGTCTCTATTTTCTCACTACTAGTTATAAGGATAGCCTTCGTTTTATGACTAGCAAGCTCAAGTCCAGTCGGCTTTAGCCAATCGTGGATTATACCTACTGCCTCATTAGCGATTTCCATCACCTTTTCCTTTTGCTTTGCTACTACCACTACTGCAATGTCATCTGCAATCTTCATCCACGACATCCATGACATCAGGACGTACCTGTATAGCTTCTTTCAATGCAATATTGGGTATTCTATCCAGGCCTGGAGCCTTGTTCTTCCTAGTTCTTTTGCATGCAGCCAGTAATTCATCTGTGGTGATGGTTGGAATGATTTCGTCATTTGCCTCTGCTATAGGGATAGCTGTTACTTCCAGTTGAAGGGAAAACAGCGTAGTCACAATACGGTCCAGCAATTCCGGGCTCTTAGGAGGGAGAATATAACCTCCCTTTATCTCCTTCATAACTACTTGGTACAGTCGTCCCCAGGGATCCAGCTCAACCTCGTTCTGTAACTCTTTAAGGCACCGTCGTTTATTTTCTCGGAATTTTTTTTCTTGAGTATCTATTTAGCATCCTTCATTTCTTTGTATAGGGCGTCTACTATTTTTCTACCTCGACCAGTCTTGTAGTATTTTTTTCGAGCCTGTTGTTCCCGTCTTCTGCTTCGATGACACTCGCTGCGGGCAGCGTCGATTTCTTTATCCCACCAGTATACTGGCAGTCGTCTATTATTGACAGCCCTTCTTGGCATTGTTGCGTCGCAGGCTCGAGTAATATTTTCTGTTACCTGCTCGACCTTATCATTGGCAGATCCGAACAGCTGTATTTTTTCTAGAGCCAGCAGGAATGTCGCCTTATCATAATCCATCGTTTTCCAACCAACTCTTTTTGTCGTTGCCCTTCCGCTGGATTTCTGTTTTGATATTCCTCCTGTTTGAATATTCTTATCTCCATTATTATCGCTTGGTGGTCATTATTTGTGTAATGATCGCTCACCGTCCACGATCTAACTAAGTCAATCAGGCAGCTGCTAACAAACGTGAAATCTGCGATGGACGTCTTCTGTTTGTAATGCGTAAGAATATCCCTGGTTAACTAAGACCAAGTCAAGGAGGGCGAATGCTTTCAATAGCGCTTGTTCTCTTCCGTTTGTCCTTTGGCTGCCTTACTGTACAGCCCAGGCGTTGAAATGGCGTGCTATCAGTACCGGTTTTCTTCCTACAGCATCCTGTACTATTTGGTCCAACAGTTGTTTGAATTGTTCTATTGATTTTTTGGGTGAAGCATAGAAGCTGTAAATGTGTACGCCTGCGACCTTAGCGTGTACGAATCGTTCATTACGTCTTGTCATTTTTTCCTGGAAAGTGGCGTCTCCGCATACCCATATCGCCGCTTTACCAGTACTGCCCATATCCAACGATGGTTTGTCCAGGTCTCCGTATTATTCACAGACAATGGCTATGTTGATCTCTGTCTCATGGACATACTAGCTGAGTAGGTCCTGTGCAGTCGCGCAGTGATTTATATTCAGCTGCACTATTTTCATTTTCTTCGTCTGTCAGTGGCTTTTACTGCAGCTCGTAAACTGGGCATGCATAGCTCTACCAGCTGCAAGGTCACTCTTCCCACCTGTGCCTCCTTTGCAGAGTACACAATTGGGTTGGTTCTTACACTCCTTTGCTTTGTGCCTATCTTTACCACATTTAAAGCAAAGCTTACTTTTATCTTTACTTACTGTGCAGTTTCTGCCGATATAGCCAAAACCTAGGGATTTATAACACCTAAGCGGCTCGTTTTTGAGGTTAGCTATCCGGATCCTACAGTTGACTTATCCTATTCTGATCTTCTGTAGCTTAGTGATCTTAGCCGCTATCTGAGCTGTATCCGTATCACTGCAATCTGCGCGTCACTGTAGGTCTTTCGCAGAGATTTTATCGTAGAGTCTTCTATGATGTTTTCTTCGCCAATTTCCGTATGTAGTGCGTCTAGTACCTCCTCTTTTCAGGTAAGGATGTCCACATCTCTTACTTTAATGATTTCTTCTTGCTGGAGTGCTTTTATTGTGGCGCCTTTTACAAGTACTGCTTTAACTGCTTCTTAGAATTCCGAGGATTTGACTTCTTTTATGCGTTTAAGCTCTATCAGAAGATCTCCTGCAACTGTTCTGCTTATTTTATTCACGCTATTTCCCAGCATGTAAAGTGACGGAGCCGCTTTTATTTTTGACAAAATGTTTGCATAGCTATTTCCTTCTGCAGCCTTGATGATTAAAGCATCCGGTCTGGGGGGTCTTGTCCGCTTCGGTCCATTCTTGCTGGTCCTATTCTGGTTTGTAACGCCAGGGACACTTTTATTCTTCTTGCTTGCCTTTTTCTCCTTTTTTTTTTTGATTTTATTGTGACAGCTTCCTGCCACGCTGCCTTTTTAGGTTGGTTATCCTCTCTTTTATTTCCTCCATTTCTATCTTGCGGAACAGTCGGGGCTTCCTTTGTTGTACCCGCCTTACGAGATCTAAGACTTGGGGTTGTCTGGGTTTTCCTCTTCTGAGTTCCCGGGCGTTGGCATTATTGTAAGTTATCATCTGCCGTGTAGAGATTCTTATAGCTTGCTTTTATGATTTGAGCAAGATCTTTAATTTGTTAGTGCACATTGTGCCAGTCCTTGACATAGACCATCCATCTCTCGATTCTGCTGCTTTCCTCGAAACATCGTATATAGTGATGTAGTTGTGTCTTGGCGTCAAATTTAGTTTGCTCTTTCTCAGATATTTTGTCCGTCGTAAATAAAAGTAGACATGAAATTTACTAGGTTCAAATTTGCATGTAAAAGCACTTATTAGCCATTATATCATGTTTGTTTTCTACATAACTTCTAGTAGAAGCTCAGGCGCATTCTGAACCATTTTTTACCATAAAAAGGTACTTTTCTACTGTATTGAGGTGGTCAGAGTCTGGATCAAACATTCAGATTTTCAAATTTTAAGGTTTCAAATGCAAATAAAGTAGCCTTAACATATATATAGGGCTTTAAAAATATTTTTATTGAAAAATTCAGAAAATTTCTCAAAAAAATAGTATTTGGGTGGTTTTAGTTAAAAATGCATCCCTTATAAGTTACAAATCATTGAAAATAGGCAAAAAATGCAAAAATTGCTTGAAATCTTAACTTTGACCAGCTAGAACTCGAAGCCAAATAAAGGAATCGCACTGAAAATTTTTTTGAAGGTCAGGTACAACATACACCCACCCACCCACACACACACACGCATATATATATATATATATATATATATATATATATATATATATATATATATATATATATATATATATATATAATATATATATATATATATATATATATATATATATATATATATATTATATATATATATATATATATATATATATATATATATATATATGTGGTTCTCTGTGAAATCAAAGATATAACAATTTTAATTTTTGCCTAAACTGTATATATATGTTCTTTATATTGTACCTGACTCCCAAAAAAAATTTCAGCGCGATTCCTTCACTTGGCTTTGAGTTATAGTTGGTCAAAGTTGGGATTTCAAGCAATTTTTGCCTATTTTCAATGTTTTGTAGCTTATAAGGGATGCATTTTTAACTAAAACCACCCAAATCCTTTTTTTTGTATAATTTTTTAATATATATATATATATATATATATATATATATATATATATATATATATATATATATATATATATATATATATATATATATGGGACGTTTCACGTCAACCGGACTATCAGTGCACCTAAAGTCATATAAAGTAGTTAACCTAACAAGACGTTTGAGGTCTCAAAATGATCGTCTGGTCAAGGGCTTTTGAAAAAGTTCTGGCCCTTTCAAAAATCCAATGTGGCGCATAAAATATGGAGCCTGAAACCCACGTTTTCATAGCCTATTCAACAAAAACAATAGTAAAAATGTTCTAATTTGTGAAATATCCCACCAAAAAGCATGTACAACTCATGATAGGACATATTATTGACAATACTGACGGAATTTCGAAATCAAAAATGGCGGAATCAAAATGGTGGTCATTATACCTTCACCAAACCCATTTTAGCGCAACAAATGATTTTTGATCAGTTTCAAGTATCGATATGGGGGTTTTCAGGGCCACTGAATCTTATTTTAACCTCGACATTTCAAAATTCAAAATGGTGGATCCAAAATGGCGGACAGTATACCACCACCAAACCAATTTTACCGCAACAAATGATTTTAGATCAGTTTAAAGTATCGATATGGGGGTTTTCGGGGTCATTGAATATTAGCTTGACCTCGAAATTTCAAAATTTAAAATGGTGGATCCAAAATGGCGGACATTATACCGCCACTAAACCAAGTTTACCGCAACAAATGATTTTAGATCAATTTAATATATCGATGTGGGGGTTTGTGAGGTAAATGGTTATAAATGTATTATTGGAATCAGTATTTGTGCACATGAATCTTATATTTTTCCGGTCTATTAGATTTAGAATTATCTGTCTGCGGTTTTTGCACTTACATTTTTCTATTGTTCTGTGTATATGTATATGCCTGCGTGGGTGAAAAAAATATATAATTTAGCCAAATGAATCAATCTTTAATGACATTTTGTGCACTCTTATCAATTCTGGCTCCTCGTTCGTGGAGTTTTTACTGGTGATAAATGGCTTTCGCCGATATCATAAATTACTTTGTTCCTAGGTTCATTGGCATTTGAGTAATGCATGAGTTTCAACGTTTCATTATTTTCTGGGATAAATCCATGCCCCATTTGTATGTTTGTGACAGGTATCTCTTTGTTAGGAATTGACGAGTTTGTTCGTGATCTTTTTTGGTGTATAAGAAAAATTTTATATTGAATGATCGCCCATTAGCCCATGAATAAAGAGCTTTAACATCTAGAATTGCTTTATTTGTTGCAGCTTGTAAGTTCACTCTTGTAGCTTCTCTCTTTACTATCGCTCCAACTCCATCGCAACTACCTTTTCCGTGTGCTGTTGCAAAACAGTGCCATTCAGCATCAACGTCAAAATCTCTCTAATGACTCATTAAACTAGTCATTTGATAACGATTTTTAAAATGCTGTTTAGCACCATCAGTAGCATATATTACCTTTTTTACTGTGGGTCAAATCTTGCGAATTTCAGGTATAAGCTTTTGCTGCATTATGTATACTGCAGTGGCATCATTGCAGTAGTACAGTCGGACTTAGATACTGTACTGAAATGCTTTAGCTTGCCTTCAGATTTATAATAAACAACAGCAGGAAAAATCGTACTTTGATCATTATTAAAATGAAATGCCTGTGCAGCATCTTGGGCTGTAAAAGCATAGTTCTCAGCAAAATCCAATTGAGCAAGAACCACTTCATCTGAAAGATTATTTTTCTTCCCAGAAATAAACTTTGATTGTTCCTTAGCGATGAAGTGATGAGGTATCAACTTTTCTAGGCTAGAACATAAAGTTTCCATAAATTCTTGCGATGCTAGGCATTGTTTTATCAAAGTGTATCTATCGGTTGATTGCCACGTGCTGAAGATGACTTGATCAATATTGTGCTCATCCATAATGTTCTCAACGTAATTAGAAAACTTTTGAATGTCCGGACAAAATTTGCATTCATTCAAATAACAACTTGGTTTGGGATTCTCACATAGAATGAAATTCAAACAATCTTTATAATTCTTCAGAATATTGTTTGAGATTTTTTCTATATTTACAAACTTGGTAAGCCCAATCGGATGTTCAGGAAACTGTTCTTTAAATTGATTATGAAGGTTCTTAATATCAGTAAGTAATAATCTTTTCTGAACTTTTATTTTTTCACCATATAAATAAATACTGACGGTATCTTTTTTATTTGGCATACTTCTGCTGTTAAGATCATTTTCGTAAAAATCTTCAACTTTCTGAGTAGTTTCTGCAGGTAACGTTTTTCCACGTTTTGCAACAGGAGAAGCCAAAACTCCATCTGATTATCTTAACTGTTTTGCTTTACGAGCCATTCTGTGAGACACACCAAATTGGTTCATAATTTTACGTATTGCCTAGTGTTCGGGCAAAATAGTAAGAATACTGACACGTAATGGATCGTTTTCCGGCAGGGATTGGAATTTGTTTTTAAGTCCAGTTAAAATATCTGTAAGATCATTTGCATAGGTGCATCCGTGTTTGAAACCGAAGGTGAGTCAGTCTCTGATTCAAAATCAGCACTCATACTGAAGTTTGGAGATGACAAATCATGTAGTTTGTAAAAGGATTTTCTACATGTATCACAAATCAGTGAAGATGTTGGATAATCAGGATAGACATCTTGAAATTCTTTGGAGATCCTCCTAAGAGATTTTCTGTGTCCTGTATTAATATCAAATGGATTAACGCATCTATCGATACGATATTTTTTCGCAGGAGAAGACATTGTCGTAGGATATGAGAAAGCACAACCAAAACCAAAAATATGTTAGAAATAACAAAATTACGGCTAGTACAGTTGAATAAGGAGTTGCCGATAAAGTAAGACTTACTCAACAACTGCCTTAAAAAGGATGTTGAAGAAGAAGTCGCCAATGTATCTATTAATGTACCTATTAACTATCCTGAAAAGGACTGTTGGAGAAAAAGTCGCCGATGAAGAAAGCATTCCTTGAAGAAAATATTCCTTTCTATGGGTTGCTAAACGTGGGAAAGGGTTGGAGGTGTAGGTAAAAAAGAGGGATGAAATAAATCACTTGAAAGCAATAAATTCCTTTGCCACAAAACAGTTTTATTTGCTGAAGTCTTTGCACAAGTTGTCATTGGACACGAGCCGTGTATTTGCAGCATTAGGCTGTTGGAAGAGGGGCGAGGTACAGCGCTGGACCCGGCCTCCTTATGTGCCCTCCGCGACGCTACTTCACTTGTGGGTAATGCGCAGCCGCCGTACTAGCGCCGCGGTGATAAGCGCTGTAGCGTGCGTGGCGTGTTCGGTGGGTTGCGCGTTAGCAGGGGCTTTTCGCGAGAGAGCCTGCGGGTGGGTTATGACAAATATCCACCAGTTTATATTAGCCATATTGAATTTTGAAATTTCGAGGTTAAAATAAGATTCAGCGGCCCCTTAAACTCCCATACCGATACTTTAAACTGATTTCAAATCGTTCATTGCGGTAAAATAGTTTTGGTGGTTGTATAATGTCCGCCATTTTGGATCGGCCATTTTGGATTTTAAAATTTCGAGGTTAAAATAAGGCGCAGTGGCCCCAAAAACCCTCATATCGATACTTTAAAGTGATCTAAAATCATTTGTTGCGGTAAAATTGGTTTGGTGGTGGTATAATGTCCGCCACTTTGGATCCACCATTTCGAATTTTGAAATGTCGAGGTTAAAATAAGATTCAGTGACCCTGAAAACCCCCATATCGATACTTTAAACTGATCAAAAATCATTTGCCGCGGTAAAATGGGTTTGGTGGAGGTATAATGTCCACCATTTTGATTCCGCTATTTTTGATTTTGAAATTCCGTCAGCATTGTCAATAATATGTCCTATCATGAGTTGTACATGCTTTTTGGTGGGATATTTCACAAATTAGAACAATTTTACTATTGTTTTTGTTGAATGTGCTAGGAAAACGTGGGTTTCAGGCTCCATATTTTATGCGCCACATTGCATTTTTGAAAAGGCCATAACTTTTTCAAAAGCCCTTGACCAGACGATCATTTTGAGACCTCAAACGTCTTGTTAGGTTAACTACTTTATATGACTTGTATAACCTAGTACATTTCGTGTCTACTGATACGTAAAATAACAGAGGGGTCTGCAAACTTTTGGACAATGAACCATCCAAAACCTATATATTAAATTATGTATCAAAAACCGCCTCATACATATAAATTTATTAAACGCCTCATATATAATAAATGTATTAAGTATCGATTTTAAATGTTACAATAAGATTGCCAGAGTATCTATAATGCAAAATGTTCGAGAGTATAGATTATCCTACTCTAAAATTTACAATAATGTGTATATTATACAAAATATTGATTAAAGAAAATACATTCCTTAATCCTTGAGACATTGACTCCTCTAATAGTACTCTAATTATATTCCATAATTCCTAGAATGCCTTGTAGAGCTATTCTTCGATTTTCCGTAGTTGGTTCTTAGGCACTCGCCTCTATTTTTTTTACCTACCAGGTGGGGCCGCCGTCTCAAAAATTTGTTTATACAATATGAACTCTGTGTGTGAAATAGCCGACGTCACCAGTGGTAGGGTCACAATTGTTCTCATCGAATCCCAAGGACTAAATTTGGGATGCACCGCGGTAAAAGTAAGCCACGGTGTTCCCCAAAGCTAGCCATTAAGAACCCCAGCTCTAAGCAGCTATGTTCGGATTGTCGGTCACCGCACCATTTGAACAACATATTGTGAATTTAAAACTAAATTATGAAATCCCTATACCTCAAATCTACCTGCCTCATACGCAAAGAGTTGCAAATATAATATTTTAATACTAATGCTTCTCAAGCTCCTTGACTTATGTATCCTAGACACAGCGAGATGCAAACAAAATGTAGCTGTCTCAGGGACAGCCGATAGATAGAAGTGACTACTGAAATAGGTGTGTTGTAGACTTCTTCTTTTTTTTAAATAAGTGAAATAATAAAAATATTAATACCCCCTTTTTACGTAAGAATGTAAAAATTTTCGTAAGCATGCTTCTATGGTCCGAACCAACGTATGTCATAATAACATTCATAACAGAGTTCATAAAATGGAAAGTTGTGACCGGCAAAAGGGCTTAAGTCCATGCTTAAATGCTTACAATGATTTATAGGGATGATAGGGCAAGAGACGTACAGAAAAACCTTTATTGTGTGAATCTTAAATGTAGGAATCACGTAACAACAACGAAGATTTATGTTAAGAACGAAATTTTGTCGAAGCTCAATCATATGGAAAAATGAGGAATTAATGTATTGTCGCTAAAGGACCTAAGTCCATTTTTTTCTATAAAATATTCCAGGATAAAAAGAAACATTTTAAAATTAGTCTATACGTTATAAGTTGACAATAGCTATGTCAAACATTCTTATCATTTTTGAATGTCAAATTTTATACCAAAATGTGTTTCCTAAATTCTGTGCCGTAAAAAGTCAACCGGCTATCTGCTGTGTCTATAGGGTAAGGTTTTTAATGGTAGTTTAATTTAAATATTAAAATCGCAATTTCTCAAAAACTTAAAAATGTGACTAAAGCTGTTTTGCCGGCAAGACACAGATCTAAATGTTTTAAAATCGATTATATACAAAAATCTTGAAAATACTGCAGCTAATGCTGTACCATACTTAGTAGTTAACATTAAAATCTCCTGATAATATCAGTTGTATTTTATGATCATATGTATTAAGCTCACGTGATCCTACTTTAGTGTATAATACAAATAGCGATCTATCCGAGAGCGTCCAGGGTCCCAAAAACCAGCGGAAAGAAAAGGAGAGCGCGGTGGAGGGGAGAGAGAGAGAGATTGATCAATAGATTTATTAACGCCGTGACTAAATGGCCGAAGGGCGTAGAGCAGATAATACAGCATGGTAGAAATAGTAATACAAATAATAATTGCAAATTATAACGCATTTTGCGATGGCACAACAATGGTAAATATTTGGTATACAGTAATAAACTTAAGCTAATGAGTTACAAAATATTGAGTTGCAGATCGTAACAAAAGAAAAAGTATCTCTCTTAAACAATAGTAAACAAACTCGCTATTTAAAGGCAGCGAAAAAACGGAATAGAAAGCTCGCAGTAACATCCTATAAACTAATGTAAATATTAATAATGCACATAATTTTGCAGTAAACTTAATAAATAATCATAAAGACGCTGTTTAAATGCACCCAGAGATTTGTTTAGTCTCATAGTTGTATGTATAGAGTCCCAAAAGTGCAATGACTGATTTCAATTTACCTAAAGGCTATAGCCGGGTTACTATGGTGAAATGGCCCCCTTGGAAAATGTATATATGTTATATACCATTCGATGGGGGATAAAAAAAAACTCCCATAGCCAAATTTTTAGCTCTCTGCCTAGTGCGCATGCGCAGTAACGTCGATAAACGTATTTTTTTGATTTTATTTCTTTCTGAAGTCCCTATAGGATAAAAATTTTTTTAAAAATTCACATTGGTGTATTTTTATGTCATGAATAACTGCAATTTTTTTGGGATTACATAACCTCAAATATCGGATCTAAAAAAATTATTAAAGTTTTCAATCGATATTTTGACCCCCTTGTTTTTGAGGTGCAACTTTTTAAGTAGACTTTTTTTGTGTACTTTTTCCCGTTCTTTACGATGGCACTAACGTTTTTTCCTTAAAAATGGTGGCACAACTCGATTTGAGCCAAAAACTGATTTTTTTTGCCATTTTTTCACGTTTTTAGCTGGTTATGTTACAATTTAGTTACTAAAGTGACTCCTTTTGAGTAGTTTTGCATATCTTCCCATGAAAACATAATCAAATGAAATATTTTGTTCGCTCCAAGCCGTATTTTTTATATTATCTTACGTTTTCAATGATGGTCTTATCAGAATTGTGATATCACCTTATTATAAAACTGATGGCTAATGTTATGTTCTTTTTAAACGTTCTGTGATTGGTCGAAAGTATTGTCTCTGTCGCACTTTTTTGTTTATTGTTTATTTTTATTTATAATAAAAGGTTATGCTTGGCCGCGCGGTTGACGCGGCGGCTGCAATGCAGACGATCTGCGTAGTGAATGGTCAATCATAAAATTAAGAATTATCAGGAGCATAAACAAATAAAGTATTTTGATTTCTTAATTAATTAAACGATGCGCAAACCAATGGCCAACATTGTTTTTTTCAAAACTAATTTTTTTTTTTTCTTACAATTGTCTATATAAGGGAGAAAGTACAATACGTCCCGTCCCGTCCCGTACCGACCCCGGGACATACCGTCTGAAATAAGTCACTTTTATATTATTGGCTAATTCTGTTCGATAACCCAATCGACGGTACAGAATTAGCCAATCCCGTAAAAACAGCTTATTTCAGACAGTATGTCCCGAGGTCGGTACGGGACGACGGACTCAATTGTACTTTCTCCATAATATACTAATACAAGTGAATGGTGAAAACGCTGTTAGTATAAGTTTATAACTTTTAAAGTAAATTAAAATCTAGCAAATAAAAATTGTTTCGATTTTTCTTTTTACTATTTCGGCTTTTGACTGATAATTGATAGCAATACTAGAAAAAATAATAAAGTAGTTAAGTATTTATTTTCAAATACATTGGAGTTAGTTGGAACCGAAGGCTGACGCGGCTACTTTAAATCTTTCTGCTGTTTACTTCAAAACTAACAATCTTGTATATTTAAAGTGAGTACTATATATTTTACATATCTTTTAAAAAAATGAAGATTTAACAAAGTTTTTCAAAAGTTTTGACATCACAGATTATATGCTTTGATATTAGGGTTATATGTATTTCTAATACATATTACACAATAAATTAATATTTTGTTAAATAACTTCTTTAAAATCAAAACCTATTATTAATATCTAAAATGTTATTTTTATGCCGACACTTTGAGTTTTGAAAAAAATACTGTAACCAACCTACTGATAAATAAAAAATCTCCCATGTATTTATAATAAATACACTTGTATTTTACCGGTATATGCAGAGTAAGACTTATTAATGGGTAGAAAAATAAAATTTTTATTATAAATTCTGTAGTATTAAGAGTAATTGTATCAAAAATAATGACAGATAATATAGTAATATCATAATATGATATAATAATATAATAATATGATATAATAATATAATAATATAATATAATAATATAATAATGTAATAATAATAACAGATAATTATTAGACCTTTTTATACGCTAAATAAGAAAAACATGTTGTGTACGTTATTAAATTCTTGCATAAAATCAAAAGTTTAAACCAACATTAAATTATAAACTGTTTTAGTACTCGCATAAAGATCCGATCTTATCCTAAAACAAAAATAGCAATCAGATTTTAAATCAATAAGCTAACAAAAAAGTAATTAATAAAAATGAATTTTCAATCCTATAGATATAGATATACGTACAATGCATGTAAGGGGAACGAGTCTTTATCTATTTAACTTAACCAATTTAGGCTAATCACATAAAGTAAAATGAGAAATTAGTTAAACATAAAGTTGTTCAAACTATTAACTAAATAAAATTAAGAAGGAAAAACATTTGAATAAAATATGACAATAAACTTTTGCTAGAAACGGATTTGACGATTGATGAGTTGCATGTTTTGATGTAATGCGGTATATTAATTATACAAGTATGATTAAATTGATAAAATATAGAAAGTCTTGAACAATAATTAATTTGTTTATGTATAAAATACTGTCAAATTAATAAAAAATGCACATAAATATCTGCATATGACTATATATGATGTGATTTTTACTATAGTTAATTATTATGAGATGAGAAAAAATATTTGGTTTTACATAAAAACAATACATGAGAAATAATAAAAATGAAAAATAGAACTAATAGGATGCGAACTTATTAATTGTCAATTAACTTTTAAGTTAAAAAAATGTAAAATGAATAAAGTAAACACAAGCTAACCTATGCTTTAAACACATACGTATATGAAACATCATTAAAAACAACATTATTTATTTATTTTAAAATACACTATTATTCATGTCTAGATACAAGAACATATTTTTACAAAAAAACAAATTGAATATAATAATTTCATAGGTTTGTTGATTTTATAAAATCACTAGGTGCAAGCACTTCAATACAGTTTTTATGACAAAAAAAAATTATTTGCTTAGAAAACTTATAAATGAAATACAACTTATTTCACTTTTACTAGGCAATATTATTTTTTTACTTTTCATGTAAAGCTACTGAGAAAACTGGATTATACAAGAACTTAGATTATAATATTTTTGTAATATTTATTATTCATTCTAGTTTTTAATTTAAAAAAAGGCAAACAATTTTTTTAGATTTTTAAAAACTAACTAACAGCATTTTTAAATGTATTGTAAAATATTTATATTTTATTATTTCAGAAGTGATCTTCTTGTCTAATGGTTAAATAAATATGGCATCTAATAGTAATGAAGAGTCAGATAACATCAGGAAACGCGATGATCGAAGATGTGCCATGTGTAATATTTATATTAGAAAATCAATTGGTCGAGAAAAGGAAATCGAATCTGAAGTTGAAATCGAATATGCTAAACAATTATCAAATAAAGATATTTACATCCATGATGTAATTTGTGATTCATGTAGAAAGCGATTAGCCAAATACATATCAAGCTCTAAACCTAAAAAGGTTAATGTTCCAGCAACTGCTTCGTCTCAAGATTCAAATGTTTCTGAATCATTTTCTCAGCTAACTGTCACTTCATCATCTCAGGAAAGTACACAATCATCTGTATACACAATAAAGGAACAAAAAGTACGAGCAACCACGGAATTACTTATTCAAAGGACGATTGCGACACATAAATATTGCTTTGTTTGTGGGTACCAAAAACAGACTAATAATATATTAGTTCCTTTAGAGGCCCGAATTCAAGTTTATAGTAAAATGAATGTTTTTATTCCACATGGCAATAGATGCTGTTGCACACATTTAATTAAAAAAAGATTTTATGAAGATGAACTAAATAAAATTAATATTTTTTCCACTACAAGTACGGTATATATTGATGAATTACTACAATTTTTGAGTCAATTATCAATGAAAGCAGACGAAACTTTATTAGATACAGTAGCTGAATTTTCCATGCCTGAAAAAAAATTGAAAGTTTTTACGGGATTAACGTGGGAAAATATTAATTATCTTAAAGATCAACTCACTTCTCTGAAGAATTCCTGTGTAAGGACAGCGACACAAGCCATTGTCGTATTTTTATTCAAAATGCGCTCTGGGAATTCTAACTCGCTCATCTCTACAATATTTGACATTGGAAGCGAACAACAAGTATCTCGTTTTTGTCAATCAGTATTATTATCTTTCGAAAAAGATTTACTACCAAAACACTTTGGATTAGAAAATGTAGACAGAAATGAATTGATTGAAAATCAAACTTCTAATATGGCAAAGAAATTACATCCTGGTAAACAACTTATTTTGATTGCTGATGGTACTTATATAAGGCATGAAAAAAGCTCTAATAACGAGTACCAAAGAAAATCTTATTCAGGCCAAAAAAAAGTTCCTCTGACTAAACCATTTACTATATGTA